>NC_042959.1:52026041-52326041 GCF_901001165.1 Salmo trutta | reverse complement strand
AAAAAGGGTTCTTCAGCTGTCCCCATAGGAGAACCCTTTTTGGTTCCAGGTAGAACCCTTTTGGGTTCCAGGTAGAACCCTTTTGGGTTCCAGGTAGAACCCTCTCTGAAAACGGTCCTATATTGAACCCCAAAATAGGTTCTACCTGGAACCAAAGGGTTCTCCTATGGGGAGTGTGCAAGTGTGTTTTCATGTGGTGTGTTTTGAAACACGTGTAAAATAGATATGTGTGCTGCTCGTAAACACATGTAAACGTGCACTCGTAAGATTGTTTAATGTGTATCTGTCAACGTCTTGTGCGCCACGCATCTTTTCATGCATGTCTGTGCGTGCGGGCGCCTTGCATATCGGCCCTCTTAAAAATGTCTTTATCTGGGACTAAAACCCTGCGGCAGTGTGTCGAGCGAGAGTAAAGATGTCTGAAGGACACGGACTAACGTGAATAATTAATCGTCTTCCACTGCACTCTCCAACCTCCACCTCTCCTGGTCCTGATCCCGACTGCTCTCCGATAAGATCTGTCCAAAGGGCCGAGATTCCACACAGCCGGAAAACTACTGTCATGGAATACAGAATCTACGGTGCAACGGTCTACTATTTCACAGAGCAAATATAAATCCAATTATTGGGAAATATGAGTTCAACTGCGTGTCAAAAACATTCATATCCTGATGATGTTTATTCAGGTGTGTTTCACAGCATTGTGTTCTCAGGGGCTGTCTGACTGTATTCCATGACCCTATAATTACACTCAGGATCAATCACTGTAATTAAGATGCAGGGGTTACAGTGCTTTCACCCCATTTACAAAAACAACAAAGCATGTAGAAACATTAAAATCTCTTATTAATCAATAACATTTGAAGATTGGTCAGTTAGAAACAGATTTATGCCAATCTACCCCTAGGCTACATGTCTGTATCCATTTCACTAAGCTCTCCGCTGCGTTGCTAGCAGTTAGCATTTAGCTCCGGGCTCAGACTAGAATAACCTGGCTAACACTAGAACTCCTCCCTGCCAACGTAACCCGCTCTGTTGTCATGACTTTCGCGGTGTAACCTCTAATAAACACAGCTGTCTCGGAGTTTGATCCAACAATCACTTCCACTGTGCTCTGTAATCTGAGGTTAACCAAAGAGATGTTTACGTGCTCTTAAACTTCAACCGCCAGGCCAGATACACCAGATACGTGCTCTGGGCCTCCAACTCAACACTAATCCCTTTTATGATTACAGCTCTCACTAGGAGACATTACTCCTGCCGAGTTACTGTCTTTTCATTGGCCTTCTTCACCCATTTGGTTCACGAAGAGGGTTATTTGCATAGGGGGCACAGAGGTATTTTCACCCTTGATTTTTGTTTCTTTTTTCCCCATCGGAAATTCTAAGGGATGAAATTCGTAGGGATTTGTAGAAGTATTATGTGGCATGAGAATTTATATTATTCAAAATGCATATTCAAAAAGTTTTCAACCAAAAACATCTTTGAGGAAAACCACAAACTTGGATTTGTATTCTAAAAGTATTCTATCACTGACACGACAGCTAATTTAGCTTTGTTTATAGTTTAATATTATGCAAACTATATTAATATCTTCATCCACAAATGCTTAAGCAACGCACGTTCTCCACAACCAAAACCTAACGAGCTTCCTTCCTCCCTTTTCCTCCATTATGCAACGACGACATTGCATAATGAACAAAGAACAAAATAATTCCAGACATAATATACTTTGGATTATTTTATTCACAACGCACTTCTTGTACATTTGACAAAAGTGACAAAAGCGCGTTTCACAACCCTATCATCACTAGGGCTACCCCTGTCTCCAGGTGGGCCCGTGTGTTGACTAAAGCTGATGAGTCACGAGGCTGAGCCGACACCAGGGAGGTGACTCCACAGACCAAGGACACCAGAACAGTCACGTCCCCACTACATCAACACTCCTTGCCCTTCAATGTACACAGAGGGCTAATGTCAACAGTATGCATATCAGTACAGGAGAGATTGACTGCATCAATTCTTGTTTCTGTGTGAAATATTATTGTGTAGAAAATTCCAAATGGTGTGTATAATCAACTTACATATAGCTCTGACAGACATACTTACCCCAGCAGACATGCCACCAGGGGTCTCTTTACAGTCCCCAAATCCAGAATGAATTCAAGGCAACACACAGTATTATATAGAGCCATGATCATATAGAGCCAAGAACTCCCTTCTATCAAATTATTCAAGCAAACAAATAAAACAACACGCACAGCATTCAGGCTTTGAGGCATATGTATCTGTACTGATGTGTGTGTAACTGTCAGTAATGTGTGTAACTGTCAGTAATGTGTGTAACTGTCAGTAATGTGTGTAACTGTCAGTAATATGTGTAACTGTCAGTAGGACCTTTTTTTGGTACTATTTTTCTTATTCTCTGTGTGTCGTTCAGTCCTTGAGCTGTTCTTTTCTGCTGATATTCTGTATTACGTCATGTTTTATGTTTCGTGTGGACCCCAGGAAGAGTAGCTGCTGCTTCAGCGACAGCTAATGGGGATCCGAATAAGATACAACAACAAAGAAATACTCCTGTGGATGAACACCTGCCAGAAAACCAGCAGTCACAGGTCTCTGAGAGCTAATACATCACACCTGACACACATCCTACATCCTAACCTCTTTCCTAAAGGACACATTAACAGTCTGCTCACAATGTCACCTGGCTCCAAAACAAAAACTCTCTGTAACACTTTACTTAAAGCCCGCAGGTGTGATGCATTGTAATGCAGTTATAATGCATTGTAATGCCGTTATAATGCATTATAAGTCTTGCCATCAGCATGATGTATGATGAACCCCTTATAATGTCAGAATCTCACTCTATAAGGTTGCAGTGTAATTTGAGATCATTTTAATCCCCCCAAAAAAGACAGTGCCCTTTTACGAAGCCTTGCTGCGGCAAGAATCAATGCAATTATTCTTCTAACGTGAGAATGTAAGCCAGAGATGTGAAGAGCACTTGAAAGGAAAGCACTCCTGCTTTAAGTCTGCCTAAGCCTCTCATCAAACACGAATCTAATGGAAGAAGTCTAATTCTTTCATTTCTCAAACTATTCTAGACAGCATATCAAGTGGCTCTCAAAGCCGACCGTGAGCTAGCTTTGTCCTTCTTTGAATTCCTTCACTATAAACACATCAGCGAGAGTCTATAAAACATGTGAGATGAAATCCAAATCTTGGACTTTCAACCCCACACATGGATCTAGTCTGGCAGGATGGATAATAGCTAGGGGGAAATAGACACGGTGCCTAGGGCTTATCCAACCATGTCAAATCTAGTAAGTGTGGAACTTCACACTTTCCTTCCTTTTACGTTAACCAAACCATCCGCTCCATCTCTGAAGATGATGTATGCACTGTTAATGCCACACAAACCCACGCACACACACAAACTCACCGAAAAACATGCTGCTCTCCATGACTCCTTAGACATAGGGGTCTGTATGTCCTCTCGGATGCCCTGCCAGGTTGTGTGTGTGTGTGTCCATGGGCAGCAGCCTGGGCATGTCTCACACACTCTTTATGTGTGTTTGTGTCAGTGTGTGTGTGTGTGTGTGTGCAGCTCTGTAGTCCGTCTCTCTGTCTGCGTGTCGTGTCTGCAGCCGTTACCGTGCAAAGCCGGCACCCTCCTCTCACAGTGGTCTGTGTCCCCCTCCTTCGTCTCTCTCGCTCTCTCTTTCTCTCCACACACTGCTCTCTCTCTCGTCTTGCTGGTTCTGTTGGTCTCTCCTCCCCTCTTTTCTCCTCCCGAACACTCTCCTCTCTACTCTACTTGAGCGCTGGCCCCTCTGCGTGCTTCTCTTCTCTCCAAGGTGTCTATCTACATTTTCCAGCTACAGCCGCTCTCTCTCTCTCTCTCTCTCTCTCTCTCTCTCTCTCTCTCTCTCTCTCTCTCTCTCTCTCTCTCTCTCTCTCTCTCTCTGGGTTTCTTCTCTGTCCGTCTCTTCTTTGTGTAAAACTCTCCCCGTCGCCACTCTCACACTTTCTATATATCTTTCCCTCTTTTTCTCTCCTTTTAATATCTTTCTTTCTTTACTTCTTTCTTTAACTACCTATCTTCCTCTGCTCTCTTCCTCTGTCTGTTTTCTTACTCTCTCTCTCTCTCTCTCTCTCTCTCTCTCTCTCTCTCTCTCTCTCTCTCTCTCTCTCTCTCTCTCTCTGTTATCTGACTCCTGGAGCTGGGCTGATATCAGTGCTGTTGGTGTGAGCTCCACTGCTCTTCTCCGTCTCTTTCTGGTGGCTCCTCAGGCACAACACAACACAGAACAGCACCATGCACAAGGGACAGCCACCGGCCACACAGAGACGGCTGGTTGCTGTTACCCACAAATACCAACTAGGTTTTGTGATGCACAACAAGGGTTTGCCTGTATATATGTGTGTGTGTCAGCATCCACCCACTTAACCTCCACCGCCCTTGGCTCTGTTTTCACACAATCACTTTGATTGGTTCACTGTAATGCCTCTGAAGGTCAGACAGCAGCATTGACCGCTCCAAAGCCTGGCCACCACTATCGACTACAAATGAGACAGTCCTGATCAGAGTGATGTCTGTCCACACACACGCCGAGATAGCCAGCCCAGCCATTAGTGACATCATAACTGTCTCCTCAAGACCCCAAAAGAAATCAATGTTCTCAAGTGTTGCTATTTCTCTCCTCCTATCCCCTCAGGCTCCGCTATGGCGGCCATCTCGCGTCGCACAGATGTTTTCAATTAATCCTGAATTCCCATTCTGTCTCGCCCAACCCCCGAGCCCACTTCCAGTAAATACGTTTATTCCATATCTGAAAAGGCAGCCTCTCCTTCTCTCCCTCCTCTCTTGGTCATTCTCTCTCTCTCTCTTTCACTGGCAGTGGCTGTGGTGGCTGGGCGAATGTATTTTTTTAACCTTGACTCGCAGGTGTCAGTGATGGTGCATTATTTGTCTCCATGAATAGCGGTTAGAGCAGCGACGCAGCCCGAGGAGCACCACTGCACCACGTGCAAGTGCAGCCTGGGCTACTTCATTAATCTTGCTGTCACTTCCATGACGCTTTTCATTAGTTATGGGGCTATCTGATCAACAGGCAGACTCTCCGGCTTTTCAAAGCCTTTAAACTGCTCTCTGGGAGAGGGAGGCTGAGGAGGGGAAAGAGCCAGGAGAGAGAGAGAGACCCACATTAACAAATATTACAGTTTACTCTAGAATACTACAGTACTTACTATAGAATTCTATAGTAAACTGTAGTAAGTATACTGTAGATGTAAGAGGTGCGTAACTGGTGGCAGGGAAGTCAAACGCAGGAGAGCAGAACTTGGTGAATAGCAGTTTAATATATAAAACTAACGGCATACAAAATAACACATGGGTACAAAACCCGTAGCGCACCAGTAACACATAGCACAAGTACTTACAATAAACAATTCCCGACAAGGACATGGGGGAAACAGAGGGAAAATATACAACATGTAATTAGGGAATTGAAACCAGGTGAGTGTGAAAACAAGACAAAACAAATGGAACATGAAAAATGGATCGGCGATGGCTAGATGGCCGAACACCGCCCGATCAAGGAGAGGAACCGACTTCGGGCAGAAATCGTGACAGTAGAATACTACACTACACACTGTAGTATCCCTCGATCATGTGTAGTACTTAGAATGTTTTAGTATACGGTAGAAAACTACAGTAAATACTACAGTATTATCCACAAAAAACACTGTAGTAAATACTACAGTAATATCTGCAAAAACACTACAGTCCGCAAAAACACTACACTCTGACCATAGTAAATACTAAAGTATTTAATTTGCATATACCCTGCCCATTCCTCTCCCCCATATGCCACCAATAAGTGAGAAAACCTACATGCCAAGTATACAAAATGATTGTGTTCCCTACAGGTTACTATCCATTCAGACCCCAGTCCTACCTACCTACAGGTTATGGAAAATAAGCTATTTTTGTATTTCTCAAGTAGGTTTCTTGAAGGAGAAAGCCTCCACTTCTATGTCAAAGATAATAAAACAAAAACACTATAGTAAATACTACAGTAATGTCTGCAAAAACACTACAGTAAATACTATTGTAAAGTACAGTCCACAAAAACACTACAGTACATTTTTCGTTTTTTTGTAATTTAGCAGACACTCTTATCCAGAGTGACTTACAGGAGTGGGATACGTGCCTTGCTCAAGAGCACAGACAGATCTTTCACCTAGTCGACTCTGTGATTCGAACCAGTGACTTCGGTTAATGGCCCGACATTCTTATCCGCTATCAATTAATCAAATTCAATCAAATGTATTTATAAAGCCCTTCCTACATCAGCTGATGTCACAAAGTGCTGTACAGAAACCCAGCCTTAAACCCCAAACAGCAAGCAATGCAGGTGTAGAAGCACGGTGGCTAGGAAAAACTCCCTAGAAAGGCCAGAACCTAGGAAGAAACCTTGAGAGGAACCAGGCTATGAGGGATGGTCAGTCCTCTTCTGGCTGTGCCGGGTGGAGATTATATCAGAACATGGCCAAGATGTTCAAATGTTCATAGATGACCAGCAGGGTCAGATAATAATAATCACAGTGTGGTCTGCAACAGGTCAGCACCTCAGGAGTAAATGTCATTTGGCTTTTCATAGCCGATCATTCAGAGTATCTCTACCGCACCTGCTGTCTCTAGAGAGTTAAAAACAGCAGGTCTGGGACAGGTAGCACGTCTGGTGAACAGGTCAGGGTACCATAGATGCAGGCAGAACAGTTGAAACTGGAGCAGCAGCACGATCATGTGGACAGGGGACAGCAAGGAGTCATCAGGCCAGGTAGTCCTGAGGCATGGTCCTAGGGCTTAGGTCCTCCGAGAGAGAGACAGAAAGAAAGAAAGAATGAAAGAAGAGAAAGAAAGAGAGAAAAAGAGAGAAAAGGAGAGAGAGAAATAGAGAGAGCATGCTGAAATTCACACAGGACACCGGATAAGACAGGAGAAATACTCCAGATATAACAGACTGACCCTAGCCCCCCGCACATAAACTATTGCAGCATAACTACTGGAGGCTGAGACAGGAGGGGTCGGGAGACACTGTGGCCCCGTCCGACGATACCCCCGGACAGGGCCAAACAGGGCCACCCACTTTGCCAAAGCACAGCCCCCACACCACTAGAGGGATATCTCCAACCACCAACCTACCATCCTGAGACAAGGCTGAGTATATACCCAAACATACCCTTGTAAAACTGACCATCCCACCGATCCTCGACTTCGGCGATGTCATTTACAAAATAGCCTCCAATACCCTACTCAATAAATTGGATGCAGTCTATCACAGTGCCATCCGTTTTGTCATCAAAGCCCCATATACTACCCACCACTGCGACCTGTACGCTCTCGTTGGCTGGCCCTTGCTTCATACTCATCGCCAAACCCACTGGCAACAGGTCATCTACAAGACCCTGCTAGGTAAAGTCCTCCCTTATCTCAGCTCGCTGGTCACCATAGCAGCACCCACCTGTAGCACGCGCTCCAGCAGGTATATCTCTCTGGTCACCCCCAAAGCCAATTCAACCTTCGGCCGCCTCTCCTTCCGGTTCTCTGCTGCCAATAACTGGAACGAACTACCAAAATCTCTGAAACTGGAAACACTTATCTGTACATAGCCCATCTATAATTTAGCCCAAACAACTACCTCTTCCCCTACTGTATTTATTTATTTATTTATTTTGCTCCTTTGCACCCCATTATTTATATTTCTACTTTCCACTTTCTTCCACTGCAAATCTACCATTCCAGTGTTTTACTTGCTATATTGTATTTACTTCGCCACCATGGCCTTTTTTTTGCCTTTACCTCCCTTATCTCACCTCATTTGCTCACATTGTATATAGACTTTTTTTTCTACTGTATTATTGACTGTTTTTGTTTTACTCCATGTGTAACTCTGTGTTGTTGTATGTGTCGAACTGCTTTGTTTTATCTTGGCCAGGTCGCAATTGTAAATGAGAACTTGTTCTCAACTTGCCTACCTGGTTAAGTAAAGGTGAAATAAAATAAAATAAAATAAAAAAATAGACCACAAAGATCTGGGGCGGGGGGCAACCCACTCAAGTGACGCACCCCTCCTAGGGATGGCATGGAAGAGCACCAGTAAGCCAGTGACTCAGCCCTTGTAATAGGGTTTGAGGCAGAGAATCCCAGTGGAGAGAGGGGAACCGGCCAGGCAGAGACTGCAAGGGTGGTTCGTTGCTCCAGTGCCTTTCCGTTCACCTTCACCTTCACACTCCTGGGCCAAACTACACTCAATCATAGGACCTAATGAAGAGATGAGTCTTCAATAAAGACTTAAAGATTGAGACCGAATCTGCATCTCTCACATGGATAGGCAGACCATTCCATAAAAATGGAGCTCTATAGGAGAAAGCCCCGCCTCCAGCTGTTTTGCTTAGAAATTCTAGGGACAATAAGGAGGCCTGCGTCTTGTGAACGTAGTGTACGTTGTAGGTATGTACGGCAGGACCAAATCGGAGAGATAGGTAGGAGCAAGCCCATGTAATGCTTTGTAGGTTAGCAGTAAAACCTTGAACTCAGCCCTAGCCTTAACAGGAAGCCAGTGTAGAGAGGATAGCACTGGAGTAATGTGATCAAATTTTGGGGTTCTAGTCAAGATTCTAGCAGCCATGTTCAGCACTAACCAAAGTTATTTATTGCTTTATCTGGGTAGCCGGAAAGTAGAGCATTGCAGTAGTCTAACCTAGAAGTGACAAAAGCATGGATTCATTTTCTGCATAATTTTTGGACAGAAAGTTCCTGATTTTTACAATGTTACATAGATGGAAAAAAGCTGTCCTTGAAACAGTCTTGATATGTTCGTCAAAAGAGAGATCAGGGTCCAGACTAACGCTGAGGTCCTTCACAGTTTTATTTGAGACGACTGTACAACCATCCAGATTAATTGTCAGATTCAACAGAAGATCTCTTTGTTTCTTGGGACCTAGAACAAGCATCTCTGTTTTGTCAGGGTTTAAAAGTAGAACATTTGCCACCATCCACTTCCTTATGTCTGAAACACAGGCTTCCAGGGTAGGTAATTTTGGGGCTTTACAATGTTTTATTGAAATGTACAGCTGTGTATCGTCCGCATAGCAGTGAAAGTTAACATTATGTTTCCGAATGACATCACCAAGAGGTAAAATATATAGTGAAAACAATAGTGGTCCTAAAACGGAGCTTTGAGGAACACCGAAATGTACAGTTGATTTGTCAGAGGACAAATCATTCACACGGAGACAAACTGATATCTTTTTGACAGATAAGATCTAAACCAGGCCAGAACTTGTCCGTGTAGACCAATTTTGGTTACAAATCTCTCCAAAAGAATGTAGTAATCGATGATATCAAAAACAGCACTAAGGTCTAGGAGCACGAGGACAGATGCAGAGCCTCGGTCTGACGCCATTAAAAGGTAATTTACCACCTTCACAAGTGCTATCTCAGTGCTATGATGGGGTCTAAAACCAGACTGAAGCGTTTTGTACACATTGTTTGTCTTCAGGAAGGCAGTGAGTTGCTGCGCAACAGCTTTTTCTAAAATGTTTGAGAGGAATGGGAGATTCGATATCGGCCGATAGTTTTTCATATACACTGCTCAAAAAAATAAAGGGAACACTTAAACAACACAATGTAACTCCAAGTCAATCACACTTCTGTGAAATCAAACTGTCCACTTAGGACGCAACACTGATTGACAATAAATTTCACATGCTGTTGTGCAAATGGAATAGACAGCAGGTGGAAATTATAGGCAATTAGCAAGACACCCCCAATAAAGGAGCGGTGCTGCAGGTGGTGACCACAGACCACTTCTCAGTTCCTATGCTTACTGGCTGATGTTTTGGTCACTTTTGAATGCTGGCGATGCTTTCACTCTAGTGGTAGCATGAGACGGAGTCTACAACCCACACAAGTGGCTCAGGTAGTGCAGCTCATCCAGGATGGCACATCAATGCGAGCTGTGGCAAGAAGGTTTGCTGTGTCTGTCAGCGTAGTGTCCAGAGCATGGAGGAGCTACCAGGAGACAGGCCAGTACATCAGGAGACGTGGAGGAGGCCGTAGGAGGGCAACAACCCAGCAGCAGGACCGCTACCTCCGCCTTTGTGCAAGGAGGAGCAGGAGGAGCACTGCCAGAGCCCTGCAAAATGACCTCCAGCAGGCCACACATGTGCATGCTCAAACGGTCAGAAACAGACTCCATGAGGGTGGTATGAGGGCCTGACATCCACAGGTGGGGGTTGTGCTTACAGCCCAACACCGTGCAGGACGTTTGGCATTTACCAGAGAACACCAAAATTGGCAAATTCGCCACTGGCGCCCTGTGCTCTTCACAGATGAAAGCAGGTTCACACTGAGCACATGTGACAGACGTGACAGAGTCTGGAGACGCTGTGGAGAACGTTCTGCTGCCTGCAACATCCTCCAGCATGACCGGTTTGGCGGTGGGTCAGTCATGGTGTGGGGTGGCATTTCTTTGGGGGGCCGCACAGCCCTCCATGTGCTCGCCAGAGGTAGCCTGACTGCCATTAGGTACCGAGATGAGATCCTCAAACCCCTTGTGAGACCATATGCTGGTGCGGTTGGCCCTGGGTTCCTCCTAATGCAAGACAATGCTAGACCTCATGTGGCTGGAGTGTGTCAGCAGTTCCTGCAAGAGGAAGGCATTGATGCTATGGACTGGCCCGCCCGTTCCCCAGACCTGAATCCAATTGAGCACATCTGGGACATCATGTCTCGCTCCTTCCACCAACGCCACGTTGCACCACAGACTGTCCAGGAGTTGGCGGATGCTTTAGTCCAGGTCTGGGAGGAGACCCCTCAGGAGACCATCCGCCACCTCATCAGGAGCATGCCCAGGCATTGTAGGGAGGTCTTACAGGCATGTGGAGGCCACACACACCACTAAGCCTCATGTTGACTTGTTTTAAGGACATTACATCAAAGTTGGATCAGCCTGTAGTGTGGTTTTCCACTTTAATTTTGAGTGTGACTCCAAATCCAGACCTCCATGGGTTGATAAATTGGATTTCCATTGATTATTTTTGTGTGATTTTGTTGTCAGCACATTCAACTATGTTAAGAAAGAAGTATTTAATAAGATTATTTCATTCATTCAGATCTAGGATGTGTTATTTTAGCGTTCCCTTTATTTTTTTGAGCAGTGTATTTCTGGGTCAAGGTTTGACTTTTTCAAGAGAGGCTTTATTACTGCCACTTTTAGTGAGTTTGGTACACATCCGGTGGATAGAGAGCCGTTTATTATGTTCAACATAGGAGGGCCAAGCACAGGAAGCAGCTCTTTCAGTAGTTTAGTTGGAAAAGGGTCCAGTATGCAGCTTGAAGGTTTAGAGGCCATGATTATTTTCATCAATGTGTCAAGAGATATAGTATTAAGAAACTTGAGTGTCTCCCTTGATCCTAGGTCCTGGCAGAGTTGTGCAGACTCAGGACAACTGAGCTTTGGAGGAATACGCAGATTTAAAGAGGAGTCCGTAATTTTCTTTCTAATGATTAAACAAACTCACATATAGATGTGTGCGGGAGAGGGGGGAGGGGGTGTTGACAGAGTTGCATAAAGACTATGGTTTCACTGAACAGTGGCCAGTGTGACCTTCAGCACCGCCATGCTTTCAATCACACACTCAGACCCCTTTCAAACGCCTGGTGAACAGTGCACATAAACATTTTGACAGTGGTGAAAAAGGTACTCAATTGTCATACTTGAGTAAAAGTAAAGATACATTCATAGAAAATGACTCAAACGAAAGTAGAAGTCCCCCAGTAAAAGTCTAAAAGTATTTGGTTTTAAATATACTTAAGTATCAAAAGCAAATGTAATTGTTAAAATATACTTAAGAATGTAAAGTAAAGGTATACATTTCACATTTCTTGTTTATTTTTTCATTTATGGAGAGCCAGGGGCACACTCCAAATCTCAGACATCATTTACAAACGAAGCATTTGTGTTTAGTGAGTTCGCTAGATCAGAGGCAGTAGGGATGAACAGGAATGTTCTCTTAATAAGTGTGTGAATTGGACCATTTTCCTGTCCTGCTAAGCATTCAAAATGAAACGAGTACTTTTGGGTGTCAGGGAAAATTATTTTCATTCAGAATGTCAAGTAAAAGTTGTAAAGTAAAGTACAGATACCCCCCCAAAAAAAATACTTAAGTAGTACTTAAGTACTTTACACCACAAGTGAATAAACCCACCAGAGAGAAATGTCCTTCAGGCATGTCATTCTGGTTCTGTCCTTTATTAGGCCATACTGTTTGGTATTCAAGCCCTCGTCTCAGCGTTAGTCAAACCCCAAATTCTATAAAATAAAAAATGTATGCAAGGCATCGCGTGAATATTAATAGATGTTGTCTATACTGACAAACTTGGTGTGATGTAAGATTTTGTAACATACTCTTGGAACTGTGTTGTGGGTACAGAGTAGAACTGTCATGACAACCGTAGAATAAGTAGAAACAGTACTAGGTCAAACACTTTCTCAAGAACATGAGTCATTCAAAGAAAGAAAATATCAACCCCAGCACTGGAAACTTAACACCGTTGGCCATGTTAACTTAACCACACGCTCGGTAGGTAAACTACATATTACGCTGATGATAGTTGACAGTTACACATTGTTTCTGAAATGAAACATTACATGCAAACGGTACCACGAGTTGTGTGCAATTCCTCCATGTATGAGGACGGCGATTTGGCCCGCTTCCCTCCTGCAGTGCCTTCTGGGAGTAAAACTTGGGTTCCCACCATTTCCTCAGCATGTGTTTTACATCATCTGGTCAATAGCGTACAGCAGGGAGATACCATTCATACCTACAGGGTAGAACGCTCGCAACGTAGCATTTCCAACCACCTACAAATATGCAGAAACACCTTTAACAAAATAGAGATGGTTTGGGCCCTATATGCTCCACATTTTCTATTTGAGTCTCAGCCACGTCCAACAGCAGTATGAGGCCATTTAAACAAAACTGTCGCACACAACATGTTTTAACTATTTTTCTAATCATATTTAATCAATCTGCTTCAGTTGTCAATCAATTAATTTATCATCCAGTAATGTATTCTACGTTTCTCAGCAGTGATGAACAAAGCAACCACATCTCATCCTCGGCATCATGTGAGTGTACTATAGCTCTGTACCCAGTTGGGTGATTTGAAGCACATCACTTTGTTGGGATAAAGTACCCTGATGGACATAGTTAGATAGAGTTTGGGGAAAGTACCCTCATCCACCCACTCCACACTTTATCTCCTCATAGAGCCAACAGAACCCAGGCGGAACCAAGGCAAGAACACAGGCAAGAAAACAGGCAAGAACACAGGCAAGAACACAGTCAAGACATGTTCCGGCATTCAAAACCAATTCCAGATTCTTTAATGTACTTGTTCTCTCTCCCTATCTCTGTTCCCCTCTTTCTCTCTCTATTTTTTCATTATTCTCTCCTTTATCTGCTTTTACAGCTTGTAAGAGGAGCAGTTGGAAAGAAAGGAGGAAAGTATTGATCTCCAGAGAACAGGGAAGTCCTGCAATCTAACACACACATTGCAGTCAAGAGCTTATCATGCCACTAAAAATAACATTCCCTCAGACAAATGTTTCCCACTACAAATAGATCTGACTGGTTTGAATCCACTGAAAACTTGAATATACAAAAGGAATATACAAAGGGGAAAGGCATGATTGTGTGTGCAGAAAAGAGCAAGATATAATGCATTGGGAAATTATTCAGACCCCTTCCCCTTTTCCACATTTTGTTACGTTACAGCTTTATTATAGAATTGATTCAATAAAAACATTTCCTCATCAGTCTACACAAAATACCCCATAATGACAATGCGAAAACAGGTTTTTAGAAATGTTTGCAAATGTATTCAAGTATTCAGACCCTTTGCTTTGAGCCTCGAAATTGAGCTCAGGTGCATCCTGTTTCCATTGATCATCCTTGAGATGTTTCTACAACTTGATTGGAGTCCACCTGGGGTACATTCAATTGATTGGACATGATTTGGAAAGGCACACGCCTGTCTATATAAAGGTCCCACAGTTGACAGTGCATGTCCGAGCAAAAACCAAGCCATGAGGTCGAAGAAAAAGTCTGTAGAGCTCCGAGACAGGATTGTGTCGAGGCACAGAACTGGGGAAAGGTTCCAAAACATGTCTGCAGCATTGAAGGTCCCCAAGAACACAGTGGCCTCCGTCATTCTTAAATGGAAGAAGTTTGGAACCACCAAGACTATTCCTAAAGCTGGCTGCCCGGCCAAACTGAGCAATTGGGAGAGAAGGGCTTTGGTCAGGGAAGTAACCAAGAACCCAATGGTCACTCTCACAGAGCTCCAGAGTTCCACTGTGGAGATGGCAGAACCTTCCAGAAGGACAACCATCTCTGCAGCACTCCACCAATCAGACCTTTATGGTAGAGTGGCCAGACGGAAGCCACTCCTCAGTAAAAGGCACATGACAGTTGACATACAGTAAAAATAAAAAGTATTTGCCCCCTTTCTAATTTTCTCTACTTTTGCATATTTTTGATACTGAATGTTATCAGACCTTCAACCAAAACCTAATATTTGATAAACACAACCCGAGTGAACAAATAACACCACAATGACATACTTATTTCCTTTATTTCAGAAACAAAGTTATGCAACACCCAATGCCCCTCTGTGAAGAAGTAATTCCCCTCCTTACACTCAATAACTTGTTGTGCCACCTTAAGCTGCAAGGACTCCAACCAAACGCTTCCAGTCTCTCACGTCACTGTTGACGAATATTTCGTCCCACACTTGCATACAGAACTGCTGCAACTCAGCGTCATTTGTGGGTTTTCATGCATGAACTGCTCGTTTGGACCACATGGGTCCCATTATGTTAACTAAGCTGCAAACGAGCTTCAACGCCATACAACACTCCTTCTGTGGCCTCCAACTGCTCTTAAACGCTAGTAAAACCAAATGCATGGTTTTCAACCGTTCACTGCCCGCACCCGACCGCCCGACTAGCATCACTACTCTGGACGGTTCTGACCTAGAATACGTGGACAACTACAAATACCTAGGTGTCTGGCTAGACTGTAAACTCTCCTTCCAGACTCATATAAAACATCTCCAATCCAAAATCAAATCTAGAATTGGCTTTCTATTTCGCAACAAAGCCTCCTTCACTCACGCCGCCGAACTTACCCTAGTAAAACTGACTATCCTACCAATCCTCGACTTCGGCGATGTCATCTACAAAATAGCTTCCCAATACTCTACTCAGCAAATTGGATGTAGTCTATCACAGTGCCATCCGTTTTGTTACCAAAGCTCCTTATACCACCCACAACTGCGACCTGTATGCTCTAGTCGGCTGGCCATCGCTAGATATTCGTCACCAGACCCACTGGCTCCAGGTCATCTATAAGTCTATGCTAGGTAAAGCGACGCCTTATCTCACCTCACTGGTCACGATAACAACACCCACCAGTAGCACGCACTCCAGCAGGTATATCTCACTGGTCATCCCCAAAGCCAATACCTCATTTGGCCGCTTTTCCTTACAGTTCTCTGCTGCCAGTGACTGGAACAAATTGCAAAAATCGCTGAAACTGGAGACTTACATTTCCCTCTCTAACTTTAAACATCAGCTATCTGAGCAGCTAACCGATCGCTGCAGCTGTACATAGTCCATCTGTAAATAGCCCACCCAATCTACCTACCTCATCCCCATATTGTTTTTATTTACTTTGCTGCTCTTTTGCACACCAGTACCACTACTTACACTCCATCATCTGCTCATCATCATCTGCTCATCATCATCTGCTCATCTATTACTCCAGTGTTAATCTGCTAAATTGCAATTACTTTGCTTCTATGGCCAATTATTGCCTTACCTCCTCATTCCATTTGCATACACTGTATATAGACTTTCTTTTTTTCTTTTGTGTTATTGACTACGTTTGTTTATGTGTAACTCTGTGTTGTTGTTTGTGTCGCACTGCTTTGCTTTATCTTGGCCAGGTTGCATTTGTAAATGAGGACTTGTTCTCAACTACCTTACCTGGTTAAATAAAGGTGAAATAAAAATGTTAAAAAAATTATGCCTGGCGAAAAGCAAACACTGCATTCCACAGTGAGAACCTCATACCGACGGTCAAGCATGGTGGTGGTAGTCTGATGATTTGGGATGCTTTGCTGTCTCAGGACCTGGACGACTTGCCTTGATTGAAGGAACCATGAATTCTGCTCGGTATCAGAGTATTCTACAGGAGAATGTCTGGCCATCCATCTGTGAGCTGAAGCTGAAGCGCAGCTGGGTCATGCAGCAACACACAATCAAGTCTACATGGAAATGTCTAAAAGGAATGGCCTAGTCAACGTCCAGACCTAATCCCAATTGAGATGTTGTGTCAGGACTAGAAATGAGCAGTTCATGCTTGAAAATCCACAAATGTCGCTGAGTTACAAGCAGTTCTTCGTGCAAGAGTGTGTCAACATTCCTCCACGGCCATGTGAGAGACTGATCAACAACTACAGGAAGCATTTGGTTGCAGTCATTGCAGCTAAAAGTGGCACAACCAGTTATTGAGTGTAAGGGGGCAATTACTTTTCACCCAAGGGAATTGGGTGTTGCATAGCTTTGTTAATTATATAAATAAAAGTATCAATTTTTGGGGGGTTATTTGTAAACTCAGGTTCCCTTTATCTAATATCAAAAATATGCAAAAATAGAAAAAATCAGAAATGGGGCAAATACTTTTTCACGGCACTGTACAACACTATACAGAGTTATGAAGTCACTCTATGTCAGGACAAACATGGCAAAACAATACATCTTACATATTGTTGTACCCGTTTAACATGGGAATTAAACATCCAGAGGTTTGGGGACGATGTGATCTCTGAAAACAGGCGTTTCACACTAATTTAATCTCGTCTTGGCTTCGCCTGCCAGCTCTGTCACTGATGGACTACCAGGGGAACATTCTTCTCCCCTCTCCACTGACACTGGACGAGAAAAAGCAATGGTTCTGAACTTTTAGCCGAGCCAAACTCGACATGAGAGGTTCCAAGCTTTAACAGCTGTTAATTGGATACTGATGTGGACTTGACATCGTCTGATTCCAGCCAGTTGGGAGCTCTTGTTAGAAGCCCATGCAAATCTAGGGCCGAGAGAACGGCCTAAAAGACAAAGTACATGCTGTGGAAGATGGCTTTGCTATTTAAACATTGACTTTATGAGGACCAGAAAAAGTATACTGGGATAAACTGAGTGGAAGTTAGTAACGTTTGAAATGTTGGGTAGAAACAGAAACCAAACAAAAAACACACACTTCAATCACATTTATTTAAATAGCCCTTCTTACATCAGCTGATGTCACAAAGTGCTGTACAGAAACCCAGCCTAAAACCCCAAACAGCAAGCAATGCAGGTGTAGAAGCACGGTGGATAGGAAAAACTCCCTAGAAAGACCAGAACCTAGGAAGAAACCTAGAGGAACCAGGCTATGAGGGGTGGCCAGTCCTCTTCTGGCTGTGCCGGGTGGAGATTATATCAGAACATGGCCAAGATGTTCAAATGTTCATAGATGACCATATAACCCCACCCACTTTGCCAAAGCACAGCCCCCAAACCACTAGAGGGATATCTTCAACCACCAACTTACTATCCTGAGACAAGGCTGAGTAGAGCCCATGAAGATCTCCCCCACGGCACAACCCAAGGGGGGGCGCCAACCCGGACAGGAAGATCACGTCAGTCACTCAACCCACTCAAGTGACGCACCCCTCCTAGGGACGGCATGGAAGAGCACCAGTAAGCCAGTGACTCAGCCCCTGTAATAGGGTTTCAAGCAGAGAATCCCTGTGGAGAGAGGGGAACCGGCCAGGCAGAGACAGCAAGGGCAGTTCGTTGCTCCAGTGCCTTTTCGTTCACCTTCACACTCCTGGGCCAGACGACACTCAATCATAGGACCTACTGAAGAGATGAGTCTTCAATAAAGACTTAAAGGTCGAGACCGAGTCTGCGTCTCTCACATGGATAGGCAGACCATTCCATAAAAATTGAGCTCTATAGGAGAAAGCCCTGCCTCAAGCTTTTTGCTTACAAATTCTAGGGACAGCAAGGAGGCCTGCGTCTTGTGACAATAGCGTACGTGTAAGTATGTATGTACGGCAGGACCAAATCGGAGAGATTGGTAGGAGCAAAACCATGTAATGCTTTGTAGGTTAGCAGTAAAACCTTGAAATCAGCCCTAGCCTTAACAAGAAGCCAGTGTAGAGAGGAATATGATCAAATTTACATTACATTACTCAGGACAAGTACCGCAAACAGGACAAATTGGTTGGACGGGTCCTGTGTGTGGTTACCCATGATGAAGTATGATTGGCTAGGGATATAGCCAATCACCTGATCATGGTTATCAGTTGCGTACTGTTGAAATGGAGAACAGTGCCACGTCATTTGTTACACACACTGATTACAGTTTTATGGCTGCTTATAGCCAGTGGCGGTTCTAGACCATTTCAACTGGGGGGGGGGGGGGGGGGGGGGGGCAAGCTGGGGCCAGTTGTACTGTTAGAGGGGCCAGTTACATTAGACGTTATTGTTGTCATATCGTTTTCTTCACTGCATTGCAGGCATTAGCAGGCAAAAGACCATGTTCATAATCATCATCGTTGCCACTGTCTAATAACGGATGTAAAAAAAGAACGATAGCAAAAAGTTGTTATGTAAAAATTATTTCATACTGCACATTTAGGGGGGCCACAAGGGGGTCCAAAATGGTTGTCACAGGGGCACTGCCCCCCCCTCCCCCACCCAGAACCGCTAGTGCTTATAGCATAAGCTATGTCATTCTCATGACAGTGTCAAATGACACAGACAGTCGCTTCACGAAGGACATTTCAGGGAAAGTGTCTTACAAGAAAAAGCCCCTCCTTAACTGATTGGATCTCATCTCAACATCTATTTTTCTCTATTACAGCTGGCACAGCCAGACCTTAATTGCTGCTGACATGAGTGGGGAGTTTTAGCTGCTATGAATCACAGAGGTAGTGTAGTGACGGACAGATGGCGTCTCGGTGCTAAAGCCGATCTGAGCTGTGGGGGTTATCGATTGGCAGCCTCCTCAGCTCACCAAGCCTTCAGGATGCCGGGTCAATATGGATTTGATTTGCGCCACACAGAAATGAGTTGGATCTTAGCTGAAATGTACAGATGTATTCTGAAGAGGTTGCTGAGTGTGCAGGCAAGTCATTTAAGAGACATTGTGGATTTGATCAGAAGAACCTAACCAAGCATGAGTTATCTAGCTTCTCCTGCAGGGAACACTTCTTTACACTATTCCTCCCATCAGAAACCAGAGCCAACTATAATAGAACCAAGTCGTTGATTCCAGTTTTGCTTACTCATGAAAAACTGTGATGTGAGTAGGACTTTGAACAATCGATCTCCATCTTGAATCCCCCACTGTTAGTATTTTTCCATAACACCGCTTGGCTGAGGGAAGTACAAAACTAAAGGATTCAGTCTCTCCAGTCGAACACGTCATCGATGACACCCAATATTGTTAGCCCAATACAAACTTCCCAGGCTGGTCCGTAAAGGTTGCTGTTGTAAAATATGTGAGACAATGGTTGTTGTGCTTATTTAATCCATTTTAATCATTCCTGGATTTGAGTGCTCCAATGTAGAAGTAATGCAACCCCCCAATATTATACCATATTTGTCTAACCTGATGACACCAGTGCAACATTCAATCATGAGGTAATTTATATCCTTACAAAGGATGAGCTCTGCAGATATCTCATTATCGCTATAGTCACATCCCATAGCTGCACGGCTCATCACTAAATGTGCTATACCGTTACCATTTTATTCATAGATAGTGTGAACATACATTAGCTATTTCAATCCAGTGTGAGTGCACATAATTTAACTCAGAATGAATTTGTTCTGACACGTCCAGTTATTGGCATGAATTTATTCATAACATTTGACATGATACAGGCCAAACAAGAACCCCCCCTGGAAAACAGACATTTTACATTTTAGTCATTTAGCAGACGCTCTTATCCAGAGCGACTTACAGTAGTGAACACATACATCTCATGCATTTTTTTTTTGTACTGGCCCCCAGTGGGAATCGAACCCACAACCCTGGCGTTGCACACACCACGCTGGCATTGCAAACACCATGCTCTACCAACTGAGCCACAGGGAAGCCCTATTTTTCTACACATCCATATACACTCCCTTGGGCATTGTAGTTGTGTCGTTTTCTCTGTGGGCCTCGTCCAAATCGTAAACTCGACACAATATATAACTCAATAAAATAGAACTGCTATCATCCAGCCCATAATGCACGGAAAGAATGTGCACCTTGTCAGCGAGTGACACTTAAATCCTAATAAATGTGCCGGCCCGCCAAGGCACTGCAAGATAAATGGACGCATCCCCCATACTCCCCCAGCCTCTGTCAAGGTTAGCGAGGAAAGATGCACTTTATTGGATATTCAAACCTATTTTCCATCGCCAACTCGATCACCAAGATATCTGTGTGGAAACATCCTGGTGTGTCGTCCCTGGCAGGGTGAAGGAGGAGAGCACAGGGAAGGCGAATCATGGAATCTGGGAGGGTGCATGAAAGGCGGTGAACCGGGACCGACAGTTGAGCAATGGCAGCAGACAGGGTGGGGCGCCCGGTCGCCCTTGAGCTGGCCAATCATGAGCGGTGGGCTGTTTGTTAGGCGGATACACAGATCACAATGCAGTAATTACCAGTCAGGAAGCTGAATGGAGGAGAGCTTGTAGTCGACACTGACTCGACCGTCGTTGAGTAATGCCAAAGGGTTGGAAACAGTGCTGACACCTTGGCTTTGAGGTCCAAGACTGTCCAATCGGCATCAGGCAAACAAATAAATTCCACATCAGATGAAGAGAGGAGAAGGAAAAAAATGTGTCTACAGCGCCAAAGAAAATGAAAAAAACGTAGCTGCAAATATCCAAGACGTACACCAACCACACTATACATAAATTACTCTGTGTCAACCTAAAAAAAAATGTGTCAACTGTACAAGCAAATGAGTTAGGTTTTCTCAATCGAGAACAATTACTACAGCCTTGCTGTAGATATCGAAAGCTCTCAGAACACAGACCTTTCTGCTTGGATGAGATCTGCACTTACCAGCAGGCCAATGAGACATCTAACTTCAGTGTGATGAACCCAGCATTTCATTGAGCCCTTATCTAACACAGTGACATACACTAAACAGTGTTGCTCAACTTCAGTATCTTCAAACATCTAACCAGCATCCAGAACTCAATATGATGTCTGTCTCCCAGTTGATTGCCTGTTTGGTTCCCTCAACTTCCCTGACTACAGGAAGCAGTGCATAACAACACCATCGCTACTTCAATGTTGACTCGGTGACTTCCATCCAATGAACGCGCAAACAGAAACCTGATATATACCTAAGTAATGCTTGCATATGAACCATGTAGAACTTAAAATGCATTCCACTTTTACATATGTGTCGGTTGCCGTGCTCACACCACACTTAACAAATGTGAACTGACACCAGCTGTGAGAATCAAAGTTAAAAGGTGGTTATTTTTCCACTGGACCAAAGAGACTGACAACCATATAAAGTGAAAAATAAACACACTTTAAAGTGGAACTGACAGCATTTTAGCAACATGAAATCTTATTAAAATCTGTTCATATACAGTGCATTCGGAATGTATTCAGACCCCTTGACTTTTTCCACATTTTGCTAAGTTACAGCCTTATTCTAAAATGGATTTAATTGTTTTTTTCCCTCATCAATCTACACACAATACCCCAAGTATTCAGACCATTTACTCAGTACTTTCTTGAAGCACCTTTGGCAGCGATTACAGCCTTGAGTCTTCTTGTGTATTTGGGGAGTTTCTCCCATTCTTCTCTGCAGATCCTCTCAAGCTCTGTCAAGTTGGAGTGTTGCTGTACAGCTATTTTCAGGTCTCTCCAGAGATGTTCTATCGGGTTCAAGACCAAGCTCTGGCTGGACCACTCAAAGACATTCAGAGACTTGTCCTAAATCCACTCCTGCGTTGTCTTGGCTGTGTGCTTAGGGTCGTTGTCCTGTTGGAATGTGAACCTTCACCCTAGTCTAAGGTCCTGAGCGCTCTGGAGCAGATTTTCATTAAGGATCTCTCTGTACTTTGCTCCGTTCATCTTTCCCTCTATCTGGAATAGTTCCCCAGTCCCTGCCGCTGAAAAACATTCCCACAGCATGATGCTGCCACCACCATGATTTACCATAGGGATGGTGCCAGGTTTCCTCCAGACATGTCGCTTGGCATTCAGGCCAAAGAGTTCAATCCTGGTTTCATCGGACCAGAGAATCTTGTTTCTCATGGTCTGAGAGTCCTTCTGGTGCCTTTTGGCAAACTCCAAACCGGTTTCCGTCTAGCCACTCTAGCATAAAGGCCTGATTGGTGGAGTGCTGCAAAGATGGTTGTCCTTCTGGAAGGTTCTCCCATCTCCACAGAGGGACTCTAAAGCTCTGTCAGAGAGACCATCGGGTTCTTGGTTACCTCCCTGACCAAGGCCCTTCTCCCCCGATTGCTCAGTTTGGCCGGGCGGGCCAGCTCTTGGAAGAGTCTTGGTGGTTCCAAACTTCTTCCATTTAAGAATGACAGAGGCCACTGTCTTCTTGGGGATCTTCAATGTTGCAGACATTTCTTGGTTCCCTTCCCCAGATCTGTGCCTCATCACAATCCTGTCTCGGAGCTCTAGGACAATTCCTTCAACCTCATGGCTTGGTCTTTGCTCTGAGATGCACTGTCAACTGTGGGACCTTATATACACAGATGTGTTATTTTCCAAATCATGTCCAATCAATTGAATGTACAACAAATGGGCTCCAATCAAGTTGCAGAAACATCTCAAGGATGATCAATGGAAACAGGATGCACCTGAGCTCAATTTTGAGTCTCATAGCAAAGGGTCTGAATACTTATGTCAATAAGGTATTTCTGTTTTTTATTTTTAATACATTTGCAAATATTTCAAAAAACCTGTTTTCACTTTGTCATTATCAGGTATTGTGTGTATTTACTGCAGTGTCTATCAATTGTCCTAACGCACGGCTGCTTTCACACTCTATAGAATTTTCACTAATGCCTTACTCTACTTCATTCCCAACCATTCTATGAAAGTATGAAAATGTGAAAATGGTTATATCTAAGTGCTCGCTTCTCAGAAGAAAAAAAGGCACCATATTCTTCCTAGGGTGTATATTTAATTTCATGTTGCTAAAAAGCTGTTAGTTCCACTTTAACACCTGCTTATAATGCTATTACTTGTTATAAGCATGCATGCGCCTTTATAATGTCTTATTGTAGGGTTTATAATGTGTTATGATGACTCCCTGATCCTTTCCACAGATTTCATTTAAAGAAATGCTCTGGAACTTTGGCGACTACTAACAATTTTTTAAAGGATTCTGTTTTGGGCTGGACGGGTCAATGTGTATGTAGTTCATACATACAAAATCTATGAGCAGAATTACTGTTTTACCTCAATTAGCCACAAAGTCCCTAGTTTGAAAGTGGCTGTTTTCTGTAAGCTGTGCTGCGCCATTTTCTCTACTTTTTCTCCCACGTGGGCCACCCCCCTAGCAATTTGAGTTCTAGCCAATGAGCTTCATACCCTCACCATTTGTGTGACAGCTAGGAAGATGCACACACAGCAGAGTGAGAATGAGAACAATGACAGGGTGCACATATCTGCACATACAGTGGGGGAAAAAAGTATTTGATCCCCTGCTGATTTTGTACATTTTTCACATTACATTTTAGTCATTTAGCAGACGCTCTTATCCAGAGCGACTTACAGTAGTGAATGCATACATTTCATACATGGCCCCCCGTGGGAATCAAACCCACAACCCTGGCGTTGCAAACACCATGCGTTGCAAACACCATGCGTTGCAAACACCATGCGTTGCAAACACCATGCGTTGCAAACACCATGCGTTGCAAACACCATGCTCTACCAACTGAGCTACAGGGAAGGCTTGTACATTTGCCCACTGACAAAGAAAGGATCAGTCTATAATTTTAATGGTAGTTTTATTTGAACAGTGAGAGACAGAATAACAACAAAAATATCCAGAAAAACGCATATGAAAATTTTTATAAATTGATTTGCATTTTAATGAGGGAAATAAGTATTTGACCCCCTCTCAATCAGAAAGCTTTCTGGCTCCCAGGTGTCTTTTATACAGGTAACGAGCTGAGATTAGGAGCACACTCTTAAAGGGAGTGCTCCTAACCGCAGCTTGTTACCTGTAAAAAAGACACCTGTCCACAGAAGCAATCAATCAATCAGATTCCAAACTCTCCACCATGGCCAAGACCAAAGAGCGCTCCAAGGATGTCAGGGACAAGATTGTAGACCTACACAAGGCTGGAATGGGCTACAAGACCATCGCCAAGCAGCTTGGTGAGAAGGTGACAACATTTGGTGCGATTATTCGCAAATGGAAGACACACAAAAGAACTGTCAATATCCCTCGGCCTGGGGCTCCATGCAAGATCTCACCTCGTGGAGTTGCAATGATCATGAGAACGGTGAGGAATCAGCCCAGAACTACACGGGAGGATCTTGTCAATGATCTCAAGGCAGCTGGGACCATAGTCACCAAGAAAACAATTGGTAACACACTACGCAGTGAAGGACTGAAATCCTGCAGCGCCCGCAAGGTCCCCCTGCTCAAGAATACATATACAGGCCCATCTGAAGTCTGCCAATGAACATCTGAATGATTCAGATGACAACTGGTGAAAGTGTTGTGGTCAGATGAGACCAAAATGGAGCTCTTTGACATCAACTCAACTCGCCGTGTTCGAGGAGGAGGAATGCTGCCTATGACCCCAAGAACACCATCCTCACCGTCAAACATGGAGGTGGAAACATTATGCTTTGGGGGTGTTTTTCTGCTAATGGGACAGGACAACTTCACCGCATCAAAGGGACGATGGACGGGGCCATGTACCGTCAAATCTTGTGTGAAAACCTCCTTCCCTCAGCCAGGGCATTGAAAATGGGTCGTGGATGGGTATTCCAGCATGACAATGACCCAAAACACACGGCCAAGGCAACAAAGGAGTGGCTAAAGAAGAAGCACATTAAGGTCCTGGAGGGGGCTAGCCAGTCTCCAGACCTTAATCCCATAGAAAATCTGTGGAGGGAGCTGAAGGTTCGAGTTGCCAAACGTCAGCCTCGAAACCTTAATGACTTGGAGAAGATCTGCAAAAAGGAGTGGGACAAAATCCCTCCTGAGGTGTGTGCAAACCTGGTGGTCAACTACAAGAAACGTCTGATCTCTGTGATTGCCAACAAGGGTTTTGCCACCAAGTACTAAGTAATGTTTTGCAGAGGGGTCAAATACATATTTCCCTCATTAAAATGCAAATCATTTTATAACATTTTTGACATGCGTTTTTCTGGATTTTTTGTTGTTATTCTGTCTCTCTGTTCAAATAAACCTACTATTAAAATTATAGACTGATAATTTCTTTGTAAGTGGGCAAACGTACAAAATCAGCAGGGGATCAAATACTTTTCCCCCCACTGTATGTGAGTGCTACTTTCAAGACCACTGGCTAAAAAGTAAACAAAAGTACCAGAGAATCTCTTTAATGTTACTAATGTTCTTTTTGGGCAAAGATGCAGCAAAGATGACAGGCAAGTAATTAACTTGTCCTATAATGTTCATTGAAACTCTCCATAACTAAGCCACAAAGGATTGACTGGGGTTGAAAACCCGACCACACATCAATTTAGTATGTTTGATGTATAATCCTTTTTCGCTGGCTGGTTGATTCAAAAATTAAGCAGACAATGATAATGATTTGTCCTAATATGTATGAGGATTCCGCGATTTTAAAAGTGTAGTTTGACATAATTTTGTACTTCCTGAATTAAAGGGTCTGCTTTGTGTCTGAGGAACATGGGCTTTAAATAACCACTTGACATAATATTAACTTAATATGGCAACATCTGACGTGCGATAGATATTCATAACTGGTTAGTGGTTATTAATTTTTCATGCATCTGGATCGCAAAACCCCCAAAAATGAAACATAGAACAACAAAAAATCACACAAACAACAATGTGTTTTCGACAAACTTGCCTTCCCATTACTGCTCTGTTGTTTTGGGTCAGCATATTGAAGCAACTTGGACAACTTTGGCTTTATCAAATTTTAAAGAAAAAACTGAGGGAGGGAGGAAGCAACAGGCTACTTTCACTGGGCTAACGGCAACTTTGGCACTGAGTAGAAGGGCTGTATTGCCCCAGCTGAGGCGGATATTGAAAGCGCAATACAATAACAGATAGCACAATACATTACAGGGCTTCTAGAATTTCAGTTGCCTCAGATACAGTGGAGCACACAGAGATTCAATAAAACATGTTCTTTCCTAGGGTGGAAACTGTTTGGCCGGAGTTCATTAGTTCTCCTTCACCGCAGCAATTATGTTTTAGCACTTTAAAATCTCTCTGTGTGCTTTCAACTTTACTCCCAATTACACCAAATTAAGACCAATGACTATGGCTATCCTGTAATACAAGTGGCATATTTGAATTCCAAATTCATAACCAATGTCAAGTATCTTCACTCCAGTAAATCAGTGAGGAAATAGTCCTGAATATCTCTCAAGAAAAGTAATTACTTTGACCTTGTGATTGTACATTCCAGACATGTATGATTGCTGTATCATGAGTCATGACAACAGTCTCTCATTGATGACATCGGCGAGATAAGGGTCAATTTTTCAAAGACCCGGTTGTCTTGTGACTGAGACCACTCACTTAATCCATCATCCAAAGTGCACTGCACAACTGATAACAACAAGCCTGCTCAGCCAGTCAGCACAAACCTATTAAAGTTGTTTTGTTATCTAAAAAGCCAATTACTGTAACATAGAGTACTAGCCCCCACTTTAAATCAATGGACTGGATGAAGGTATTACTTCTTAGGTAACTTAATGCAGGTTCCTCGCTCATTTCCCCTACCAGACAGCTTTATTTTATATAGACTAATTTGAGATTCCCTAGGGACCGTTTTGTAACGCTACTCTTCTCTTTCCTGTGGTGTGTTTTAGAATGGGGTTGGTACTGGGTCTTCTACCACCATACTGACATCTGGAATTATTGAAGAAGAAGATTACTTTGGTTATTTTTTAAACCTGTAACAATAATGATATACCGTAGATTAATGTGATTTCCTGTCGAACCCCTTGAAACAATTTGACACCGGTTTTGCAATCCTTTGTATGGGTGATTTTTAAGCAATGGGCTCAGTTAGTTACATGAACAGGACAGGAAGAAAAATATACCGCATTAGCTCAATACTTGAATCATCTTACACTAATGTCAAAGGTATGTACAGTAGATGATCAGGTGGAATCCTTTTAAATTGTGTTTGCGCTACAGAGGGCTATGTCGTTCCACTAATACAGAACTATTAAAGGCCAAGTATACTACTTTCGTGGGAAACAACAACAAATAATCAGATTTTTTAGGGGTGCTGCATCGTCCTCAGCACCCCTACTTCCCACGACTATTACTCAAGATACCACTCGGCAGTGAAAACAGATGTCAAACAAAAAGGATTGCCTTTTGTCACATTATTGGCAATCCTCTTTCATTTAGTCTTGATCCCTATTCTTGGTCTAAGAACAGCCTACAAATACACAATAAAGCCTCTCATAAAGTCGGCCTGGTGTTGAATAGAGGAAGTGTGTAAATAATCGGGACTCATACTGTGGCTGAGCTGGGAATTCTCCCAATGCCGGAGGAGATGGCATGTTCGGAATGAGAGGAAAGACGGGTGACTTTATTTCCTGTTTTTGTAACCCGCACTCAATTCACCAAAGCTTGCCAAAAGTGACAGTTCCATTGACAGCGCTGGTGAAACATTGAACTGGACATTGAATACACATTACAACAGGAGCTGAAAGAAACTCTCCTACTCTGCTGTCATTTGTTGATGACGTCATTGAAATGGTGCGATTGCAATAAAAAGTTGTAAAACAGTACCGTATTGGTACAACTCGAGGGGATTGCAATTGTTTAAAATATAGTACTGGCAAGGTCCACCTGCTCCTTATTTTCTGAATACAAATAATGCCAAAATGTTGCTGGAAAAAAATCAGGAAAAGGGCAAACTCAAATAGATGGATGCAATCCGCATCGCACCTTCCACGCTCTCTCTCCTTCTCTTTCCTATCCCTGGGGTTAGACTGTCTAACAGTTGGATTCCAGCAGACTTGGGCCGGGGGTTATTTGTCATCCTTCATTTCTCCTTTGATCCCGCTGCAAATATCTGTTCTCCAAAGCTCCTCTATTCAACCATTCCCATCAGCCTTTTGTAATTAAGACCAGGCTTCTTTCTGGGGATTTTCCTCTTTTCTTTTTTTCTTTTTACTATCCAGCTGTCTCTGCAAGTCCCAGCATAATCTTTTTCGGACCCTAGCGTGAGTGAACAAAATACCCTTAATTTCAGTTCCCTCATCTGTGAAAAAAAACGACCAGCCCTAGCATGTTTGTGCCAATGGGCAGTGCAGTTGTTTTGTCCCTTAACGGGCCCACCTTGGGCTTCCAGTGAAGTCATTTCCTATTAAAATAATAGCTCTCGATAAAGAGCAGAGGACTCTTAATAATATCTGGATCCAAAAATATGAAAGTCATTATTTGGGACTAAATCATTATTGGTGAAGTATACAGGAGGTTCTGATTTGCTTGGGGGGACGGGGGGTAAATCCCCTCTTGTGCGCTGTTCACTTACCCCTATAGGTTGTAAAGGTTTAATCATTCCAGGGGATCTAATTCAAAGAGGACTATACATAATGACTCATGCTGAGCCCGACTTGCCTGGGAAGCTTTCCAGATAGAAATATGACTCCAGAGTACTGTACGCAGCATGTTGTTTACCATTAGTTTGCCCATGCCTCCAACCAGTGTTTTGATTTATTTAAAATATTACCCAATAAACGTATTTTTCGACTGTACAGTATCTACATGATATATCTGCATTGACCCCCCCCCCCCCACTAACTCTTTTGACTCGTCACATACACTGCTGCTACAGTTTATTATCTATCCTGTTGCCTAGTTACTTTACCCCTACCTATATGGGGGCTCCCGAGTGGTGCAGCGGTCTAAGGCACTGCATTTCAGTGATAGAGGCATCACTACAGACCCTGGCTCAATCGCGGGCTGTATCACAACCGGCTGTGATTGGGAGTCACATAGGGTGGCCCAGCGTCATCCGGGTTAGGGTTTGGCCGGAGTAGGCCGTCATCGTAAAATAAGAATTTGTTCTTAACTGACTTGCCTCGTTAAACAAAAATATGCACATATCTACCTCAATTACCTCTCACACCCCTGCACATCGACTCGGTACTGGTACCCTGTGTATATAGCCATGTTATCATTACTGATTGGGTATTTATTCCTTGTGTTATTATCTTTCTATAATTGTTCTATGTTTCTCTCTGCATTGTTGGGAAGGGCCTGTAAGTAAGCACATCACTGTTAGTCTACCTGTTGTTTATGAAGAATGTGATAAATAAAATGATTGGATTTTACCAGTTGCTGCTAAGTGATATATAGTGCTTATGAATATGTTTTATGTTGGCATATGTGTTCTTATGTCTCCATTATGTGTTATCTCTCTGCTGTGTCACCCTATTTAATTTCCCCCTTGCCACTGACCTTCAATGAACAATGGGGCCTGGTGACTGAAAGGTGCCCTGTCCTTTCTGCATGGATGATGGAAGCTCCCACAATGATCTACCTGGCCTCTGTCACCTTGTGGGTGAGTGCTGCAGTGAGACTGATATCTGTTGAGTGTGGGTACCTGGTTCGTTAACAACTAATACAGGAAGTAGTAAAAATCTGTTTTGCCCTACGTTTGGCCTTACATTTGAATGATGATTCATCCATCATTCAAACCTCTTAGTAAAGTCTCCATGGCTTGATCTGCACATCACCTGCTCCTGGCCAATGACGATCAAGGAGCTACCCTGAAGGAGTCGATGGAGGGTGGCAGTATTTCTTGAGATTACAATCTTGCAAGTACAGATAATCTGCAGATGAGTTAGCAGAGGGGGATGTGGAAGAATGCTGAGATTTTAAATGAAATAAACAATTCTGATAAGCAAGTCCTTTCATGTAACGAACTCTGCAGCAAAGGCAAGATAATGAGACATAGAAAGAAATAAGGATAACCATATATGGTAAGGATACAGATATAGATTTTATCATACATACAGTATATATACATCAATCAACATAATAGATGTATGATTACAGGAAATCATGTATAAAGATATGGAAGGCTATGGTCCTCAGCTCTTAGAGAATTATTCATAAACATTTGAAAGCATTAACGAATGAAAATGAAAGCCATTCTTCAATATGGCAGAGAAGAAAGGGCGTGTTTTCCTTTTTGTCCTGGTTGGAAATTATGTTGACAAGAGAGAGCAATGCCTCTTGTCTCATCAGAGATAGAACATTCCAAACCTGTCAGTGTATTTGGGGTGGCAGGTGGTTAAAGCATTGGGCCAGTAACCGAACGGTTGCTGGATCGAATCCCCGAGCTGACAAGGTAAAAATCTGTCATTCTGCCCCTGAACAAGGCAGTTAACCCACTGTTCCCCGGTAGGATGTCATTGTAAATAACAATTTGTTCTTAACTGACTTGCCTAGTAAAATAAAGGTTACATTTATATATATTTTTTTAAATCAGACACGCCCACATACACAAACAAATGCTTGGAGATATGCACACACGCACACGCACGCACGCGCGCACGCACACACACACAGATGTACACATTGATCCCTTTGTTTGTTTGCCTTGAAACCTTTCCTCTTTCCTTTTCACACAATCCGAAACACATGTGGAGATGAGCAAATCTCCTTACTCAAAATTGCTTCAAGAACATAATAAACTGTTTATAACTATAATAGCTTTCTTGATCTCTCTAATGCTAGTACAGTACCTATTAAAGTCTATGTCAATTCTTCAAAAACAAGGGTGGTATCAATCCCCAAAAATGAGATTCAAACCCTTTAAAGTTGTGACGTCATAACCTCTAACATGACATATGGATTCTTTAAAGGAGCGGGAAAAAACTGTCTCCAACATTTCCCAGAAGCCAGAGCTGGTATCAATTAGCATCTGTTGGAGAAGATAGCTCTCTTTGATAATAGCAGTGCCCAGCGAGAAAGCCACAGAAATCCTTCCCCACCACATCAGTAATCTCTGACAACCTTCTGGTCTTTATAATGCTTACATAACTCACCATCATTAGTCATGTTCCATGAGCCATGTGTTCAACTAATTGACAATAATGGCAACAATAAGGATAAATTGCAAAAGCTGTGGAAAGTAACACACGTCCCAGATCTTTGTATTCTCTGCGTTCGTCAAACCTTTTCCAAAAAATGTTATCTTGAATATTTTTCTTGTTTTTCTTTTTGGTCACAGAAAATTATGAGCTTTAATATTTCCAGCAGATGGAATTCCTGCTCTCTTTGTGTGTGTGTGTGTGTGTGTGTGTGTGTGTGTGTGTGTGTGTGTGTGTGTGTGTGTGTGTGTGTGTGTGATGTTTTTGCCTCTGTAGCTAATGCTAAGTCTCACAACACATATAAGCTCACAGATCTGTATACCCAGCAGGAATGTAAACAACAAGGAATTCATTCCTATTATTCTTGACCCGTCCAATCAAAATCACCCCAGCATCCATCCATGCATATTTGGATGTTTCATAGATTGAATCCAGTCAGCATTGTATCTATTTTGATCCCTCAGGTTCTTGACAGTTCTACTGATCACAGATCACATGTTTGGATCAATCCTCCTACACACAATATTTTCCTTCCTTCCACATTTTCTCCCATATGCAGCAGTTTGCCGGATGATGTCATCAGTTGCCTGATGAATGGGAAGGACCTCTGGCCTCGTCTGCATTTCAACTAAGTGGAGGGAAGAGAAAAGAGCATACGCTGCAAGCGACGACAAGCATCGAACAATTCATCACAAAACCAATCTCCTCAGAACAGGTAACACCTCGACGTCGAACTGTGACCTGTCAGCCTTAAAGCCTACAGCCACATCTTTCTTTTACGTATCAACATATTTCCTGAGACGGCATAGAGGTCCTGATTGGGCGAAATTTCAAAATCACCACTACATAGAGGCATTCCATTAAGACAGCTACAGAGGGAGAGTCAGGCTGCATCCCAAATGACACCATATTACCTATTTAGTGCACTACTTTTGAAGAGAGCCCTATCAAAAGTAGGGCACAGTGTAGGGAATAGGGGGCCATTTGGGAAGCAGCCTGACACTCCCTCTGTAGCTGTGGTAATAGAATGCCTGTATGTATGCCATATGGAATCCATACGCAGTGAGAGCTGCTTTGCCTGCACTTAAGGGGTTAACACTAGCCAGAACTGGGTTGTCATTCACCAGGGCACCAAAGACCTATGATCGAGTGGGTCATGGTTTAACAGTGGAGCTGCTGGGAATTGGTCAACATAGCCTTTTGTGGAGCATTTGAAGTCAAACTGTTTGCCTTTAAGAGTACTAATTCATAAGCAGAATGTGTGTCACAAAGCGTAATGTATATATGGAGCATTCAGGTGTGCCGGCGCTACTAAAGGTTTTCTAGGAATGGGTGCTTTCGGAAAGAATTCAGACCCCTTGACTTTTTCCACATTTTGGAACGTGACAGCCTTATTCTAAAATGTATTAAATAAATAAAAATCTTTGTCAAGGATTTTAGAAATATATGCAAATGTATTAAAAATAAAAAACTGAAATACCTTTTCACATACTGTAAGTATTCAGAACCTCTATTATGAGATACGAAATTGAGCTCAAGGATGATCCTGTTTCCATTGATTATCCTTGAGATGTTTCTACCACCTGTGGTAAATTCAATTGATTGGACATGATTTGGAAAGGCACACACCTGCTATTTAAGGTCCCACGTTGACAGTGCATGTCAGAGCAAAAAGCAAGCCATGAGGTCGAAGGAATTGTCCGACGAGGTCCGAGACAGGATTGTATCAAGGCACAGATCTGGGGAAGGGTACCAAAAAATGTCTGCAGCATTGAAGGTCCCCAAGAACACAGTGGCCTCCGTCATTCTTAAATGGAAGAAGTTTGGGACCACCAAGACTCTTCCTAGAGCTGGCCGTCCAGCCAAACTGAGAAATTGGGGGAGAAGGGCCTTGGTCAGGGAGGTGACCAAAAACCCAATGGTCACTCTGACAGAGCTCCAGAGTTCCTCTGTGGAGATGGGAGAACTTTCCAGAAGGACAACCATCTCTGCAGCCCTCCACCAATCAGGCCTTTATGGTAGAGTGGCCAGACGGAAGCCACTCCTCAGTAAAAAATACAGGACAGCCCGCTTGGAGTTTGCCAAAGGGCATCTAAAGGACTCTCAGACCATGAGAAAAGAGATTCTCTGATCTGATGAAACCAACATTGAACTCTTTGACCTGAATGCCAAGCGTCACCTGGCACCATCCCTACGGTGAAGCATGGTGGTGGCAGCATCATGCTGGGGGGGATGTTTTTCAGCGGCAGGGACTGGGAGGAGAGTCAGGATCAAAAGGAAAGATGAATGGAGCAAAGTACACAGAGATCCTTGATGGAAACCTGCTCCAGAACGCTCAGGACCTCAGACTGGGGCGAAGGTTCACCTTCCAACACGACAACGACCGTAAGCACACAGCCATGACAACACAGGAGTGGCTTCGGGACAAGTCTCTGAATGTCCTTGAGTGGCCCAGCCAGAGCCCGGACTTGAACCCGATCGAACATCTCTGGAGAGACCTGAAAATAGCTGTGCAGTGACGCTCCCCATCCAACCTGACAGAGCTCATTTTCTGTTTCCATCCTGCTGCATGTAGCCAACAGTATTACTCTGTCATTGTCATAGAGATTGATCTGAGGACATCATCCAGTCTCCATTACATATCATATTTCCCCTAAATTTCCCAGAATGAAATCAACTGTGTTCAAATGAGCTAATTAAATGTAGACACATTGACCTTTCACAAACGTCATTTATCATAGGTCAGACATAACAACAACAAAAATATGTGCACAGAATATCACACTGCATCCCATCGTCAAGGAATGAATGAGATGATCACACTTCCTTGTAGCCTATGCATCTGTGTTCAAACATTGTCATCAGTGCTGACCGTGGGGACCAGTATACTGTACACCCTGGAGTGTGTGTGGTCTGATAACTTCGAGTGATTAGGAGGGATGTACAGTGATGTGTGTGATGGGAATGGCCCGGTACAGGATCTGCTGTAGCAGAGTGAGGGATGAAGGAGAAGGAGAACGAGGGGGGGTGGGGGTGACGGTAACGTTCATTACATGCTCTGCTGCTCACATACAACGGCGTCTCAGACACAGAGCCATCACTCACACACGTCCCCACAGGGGGAGCTGGGACACTGACGATCACATCCACACGTAGTCTACACACACATGCACTCACGTACACATGCACATGTCAGCACACACACACACACACACACACACACACACACACACACATATACAGACACACACACACACACACGGCAGGACCTTCAAGAGGCTCCAGTCCTCACTTTCTCTACTCCTACGGGATTTCTCAGATATTTCAAGCAAATAAAATGTTCTTTATTGCATTTCATAGCTCAATTATCTCAACGGCTAGAAGTTTGCACTGGACCTCTTAAGATTATTCAGAGTAGTTCTACATATTATAAAACAGGGAATTTTTCTGTGTGGTTCTATCAAAATTATGCCAAATTGAATACTGTAAATAGTTTTTATTTAAAAAATGTATTTCACCTTTATTTAACCAGGTAGGCCAGTTGAGAACAAGTTCTCATTTACAACTGCGACCTGGCCAAGATAAAGCAAAGCAGTGCGACTAAAACAACAACACAGAGTTACACATAAACAAATGTACAGTCAATAACAAAATAGAAAGATCTATGTACAGTGTGTGCAAATATAGAAGAGTAGGGAGGTAAGGCAATAAATACAGCGAGGGAAAAAAGTATTTGATCCCCTGCTGATTTTGTACGTTTTCCCACTGACAAAGAAATGATCAGTCTATAATTTTAATGGTAGGTTTATTTGAACAGTGAGAGACAGAATAACAACAACAAAAAATCCAGAAAAACGCATTTCAAAAATGTTATAAATTGATTTGCATTTTAATGAGGGAAATAAGTATTTGACCCCTCTACAAAACATGACTTAGTACTTGGTGGCAAAACCCTTGTTGGCAATCACAGAGGTCAGACGTTTCTTGTAGTTGGCCACCAGGTTTGCACACATCTCAGGAGGGATAGCCAGGTGGAAAGCATGGCCAGCCGTAGAAAAATGCTTATTGAAATTATCGATTATCGTAGATTTATTGCTGGTGACCGTGTTTCCTATCCTCAGTGCAGTGGGCAGCTGGGAGGAGGTGCTCTTATTCTCCATGGACTTTACAGTGTCACAAAACCTTTTGGAATTAGTGCTACAGGATGCAAATTTCTGTTCGAAAGAGCCTTAGTATATTGGTTCCTGACTTCCCTGAAAAGTTGCATATCGTGGGGGCTATTCGATGCTAATGCAGAACACCACAGGATGTTTTTGTGCTGGTCAAGGGCAGTCAAGCCTAGGGTGAACCAAGGGCTATATCTGTTCTTAGTTCTACATTTTTGGAATGGGGTATGCTTATTTAAGATGGTGAGGAAAGCACTTTTGAAGAGCAACCAGGTATCCTCTACTGATGGGATGAGGTCAATATCCTTCCAGGATACCCGGGCCAGGTCGATTAGAAAGGCCTGCTCGCTGAAGTGTTTTAGGGAGCGTTTGACAATGATGAGGGGTGGTCGTTTGACCACGGACCCATTACGCACACAGGCAATGAGGCAGTGATCGCTGAGATCCTGGTTGAAGACAGCAGAGGTGTATTTAGAGGGCAAGTTGGTCAGGATGATATCTAAGAGGGTGCCCATGGTTACAGATTTAGGGTTGTACCTGGTAGGTTCCTTGATAATTTGTGTGAGATTGAGGGCATCTAGCTTAGATTGTAGGACGGCCGGGGTGTTAAGCATGTCCCAGTTTAGGTCACCTAACAGTACGAACTCTGAAGATAGATGGCGCGATCAATTCACATATGGTGTCAAGGGCACAGCCGGGGGCTGAAGGGGGTCTATAACAAGTGGTAACAGTGAGAGACTTGTTTCTGGAAAGGTGGATTTTTAAAAGTAGAAGCTCAGACCTGGATAGTATGACAGAATTCCATTCTCTGCAGTAGATTGCAACACCGTCCCCTTTGGCAGTTCTATCTTGTCAGAAAATGTTATAGTTAGGGATGGACATTTCAGGATTTTTGGTGGCCTTCCTAAACCAGGATTCGGACACGGCTAGGACATCCGGGTTGGCAGAGTGTGCTAAAGCAGTGAATAAAACAAACTTAGGGAGGAGGCTTCTAATGTTAACATGAATAAACCCAAGGCTTTTGGTTTCATGCATGTTAATAAACATTAACATGAAACCATAAATATCTCTTACCAACTCATAAACACTTAATGAATCCCAATTAGATTTGAGCTCAATATCATAACCCCCTATTGTCATCATCAAAATATGTCCATAAATATCGAGAGCTTTAAAATAACACAATATGACCTGGTTCATAAGAACTTACAGAGACACAATGAGAGAAGGGACAAGAGCACCGACCGATCTATAATCCCTAACCATTGTCTGAATTACACCATTCCCTAAATGGCTTGGAGGTTATCACTATCACTGACCATTTCTGAACTATTGACCAGGGTGCAGTGAATTTGGTCCCCTTCCATCACTGCGTGACTCCATCCCATTACCCCAGATTCAGTTCAAGGGACTTGACAAACGAGTGTCCATGTCTCCGTGACACTCTGAACCAATCACAGCGGCCCCTCAGATGCAATCACGGGCAGCTAATATTGCACCTAGACTCATCATCATTAATTACCGGCCCTCTATCAATAACTAATTATCCTAGCTGTCTAAGTGCATGATGGGAAACGGAAGATAGTCTTATTGCATGAAATGTATGTATTACAATCATGGAACTATAGTGGCATAACCTATAGTGTGTTGGTGCCATGTTGTTGCATATGACCACTATTCATTTTCTACTTTATATAGGGGTTTATGGTGCAATTGAAGTCATTTAAGATTATTTCGCCATAGTTAAGCTGGTATAGCCAGTATATAATAATCTGGTGGTCACATTGCTTAACAGTAAAGAATGCTTACAGTCCACATAGCACTCTACTGTATTAGCACTACGGCATGTGTTTGTACACAGTTCATGCATTAGCTCCAGTAGCCAGCCTCGTTCTATGGCCTGTGGTTTGGCAGAGATATCATCACTGCATTAATGTGTTTCCCATGAGAGGATACAGCTGTCCTTGAGTAAGGCACTTAACCACTACTGCCTCAGTAAACACTCAGCTATGCAAAGGCTAATAAGTAAAATGGCCCTCATGGTTTGCCCTAGCATAAAGGTGTAATTTAGGCAAGAACATAATATCAGTGTTTCAATACATGTCATATAGCATATAGAATTTGTTTTCAGAAAGGAGATAGCTAAGAATGTGAAAGGGAGTAGGGTAGAGTTGAGAAGAACCAATATGGCAAGTGAAGAGATAAGAGTAGTTCTACTGTATAACAAAAAACACTAGTCAGAGATAACATGCATTCTTAGGCTCTCTCTATAAATCATAGACAAAAACATACAAGATAAAGCTATTTCTTCATTATGGCAGAATATAATGTATTCTCTTATGATGAAGAAATAGCTCTATCTTGTATGTTTTTGACTATGATTCATAGAGAAAAGCTAAGCATGCACGTTATCTCTGACTAGTGTTTTTGTCATAGAATAGAACTACTCATATTGACAATACATAGATTCCTATATAGATTCCTCTGTGGTGAACGGTCATAAACTGAACAGAATCCGAGATAAATGAGATCATATTCCAAAAGGAGCCGTAATAGCCCTCCATCGCTCTGAGACATTGGCCACTGCCTTTAAAAGAACATAACACCTTGGAAACGTTGAGGTCAATTATCCGCAGTAAGCCCCAGCGCCTCAGAGCACAGATTATTTCACAGACGACTTCTGGGAAAGATAATCAATGTTCCTAGCTGTCAACCTGAGCAATCTCGATCGCAGGCTTTAAGGACCAGAATAACCTCAGCTTTAGAGACCGGCTGCACATCCCTGAAACAGTTATGATTTGATTATTTAACCTAATCCTGCCCGGTTTTATCATATTAATGAGACGGCCTTGCAGTTCATTCCCAGTATGTTAAGCAAGTATTATCCAGAGACATGGAAATCGTCATATCTCTTACTGAGATCACACACAAAGACAAGGGAAAACGCACATCTACACATTAAAGTGAATCTATGAAAGTGAAAAGACATTGACTTCCATTGAAATCCATGATAAAATTATACTTTGTCCCTATAGCCTAATCCCAGTCAGATAACACAGAAAACAAGTAGGTATGTTGTGTTGTAAGCAAACAAATAAAACTGTTCACTAAGACCTTATTCACGTTCGATGAAATCCAGAAAAATTGAGGGCTGTGAAAGAAGACGATTAGCTGACCCCCCAGCTGGGAACATCGGATAAACAAAATCAAGTCTCCAAGGATTTGGGAGAAACCTCGTTGGCGTGCAGCAGCCTGTCTTAATTCCATTTATATCCTCTACATCCTCACTCAACCCGTAATCAATGCCACAGACAAATTAGTATCTAAATGACAGTGGGAGTGTAGAGACGGAGAGGTACTAGAACTATAGCCATGGGCAAGGGAAGAGAGGATTAAAGTTATTGTAATACACTTAGAAATATGAGAAACATGTGTAAAATGTGCAGCCACAGGATTTGGAAACCTAGTATTTTGGAGCTTAATATCACCTCGTGTTGTATGAGGCAGCGAGTTACAACGCTCCACTAGATACTTGACCTTATAATACCTTTACATTGACAATCCATGCCGCAGTATAAAACCAGCATCACACTATTGTCACCTAAACCAAAATTATACTGTCTGCATATGGCTACATTGGTGAGCATTCGAGACAACGGTTTTTTATATCACAGTGTAACACTGCATGTTGAAAGTGTCTTTCTTGCTGAAATATCCTTTCATATAGGCCTAAAACTAATAAAAAGTACAATAACACATAATGTCATATAATGTCTATATTTCATCAGGGAGTTAGCAAGAAAACGTGTCATCTCTGCTCTCTCATCATACCCCACACAGCCATTACAATCCATTTAGCCTCTCCTCACTATCAGTAATGGCTTTTACTATCACAGCTCAGCCTTTTATTGCTCTGAATTTATTTCTCGGATTAAAAAACAACTACAAAAAAAACGTAGCCTAGCTACTACTCTGGTAATTCATAGCACCATTTTCTTTGGCCAGTGAAGCGAACCCCTACGTAAATCTACTATTAGACACGACTGTATGGCCCAGAGCGGGTATCATAAGACTTCCATTCAAACAACCTCTGGACGCTCAACTCAACACTCAACTTCCCCCGAGACAACAGCCTTCAAGGACAGAGCTGGAAGACACATCATGCCCACTGCATTAATTATTCACTGCATAAAGGTCTTGTCGGGAGCAGATAAATGTGTCTTTTAGAATTCCTCTGTGCTCTCCACTGCAATTTGGTTGGGGAAAAGAGCACTGTTGCCTGAGAGTTATCATCCACTTTATCTCCCAAATGCCTGTCCCCAAAAACAAGCGCAATCCACTAAATTGAATGTGGAAAATGCAGGGTTTTCACTGAGGGTGATCACATTACTTTAAATAGAAGAAAACAGAGAGTCCTTGAAAAGTGTGTGTGCGTGTGTGTGTGTGTGTGTGTGTGTGTGTATGTGCTTGCATGCGCATGTGTGTGTGAGTATGAACATCAAAGCATCTCTTCCACATCACATGCTCTCATGTTGATTGCAATGTCTACACCACTTACGGTCCCCCATGGATTACAGAGCACTACAAAGAAATGCAGTTTACTAGAACTGACAACAATGACATTATTACAGCTATTTGGTGATAAGCACCATTGCGATATCCTCTGTGACCCCCATGGTTTCTTTCCCCTGGTAATCAGCAGTAGTGACAGAGCCGAGCCAGCGGGCACATCCAGGCCATTTTCTCATCGCGCCTGGGAACAAAACAAACATCTCTCTCCACCAGCTGATCCTGTCCTCTACATAATAGACTTCACTCACGTCTCTCCCACTTCATTTCACCTCCCTTCCCAAAACACAGAATCCCTTTGACGTCACCCATGTGTAGCATGTCCTTTATGGAGGTTGTAAATGCAGCTACCATTACACATGCTAACAGCGATTGGCACTGGGGTGTACGAGGCTAAATCTCTTGTCATTGACATCACTTTGTTGATTATGATTAGCATTTTGCAGCAGACATCCATAGTCAGATTATCTAGCTATTAGCCTTGAGGTAATGCTCTGTGAATCCTTTCTCAGACTCGTCCACTGCCATACGGAGTACTTTATGAGAAGTCCTCTACTTCCAAGACAGACCAATAAAATCCAGTCAAAATGAGTGATGTATTTGGCCCTTTGCTATTCCAGGACTGTGACTGGCATTTAAGTGGACGTCCTGCAAAGCTCTCTGCTATACTTTGAACAGCTGTATGTCAGCCCATTGTTTATTAAAGTGATCCAACCCCCTTGGATAGCTTAGAGTAAATCTCTAAGTATAGTGTCTGTACAGGCGCCTTCTTTTGTACTACCCTGTCTGGCAGGAACAATAAATCAAATCACATTTTATTTGTCACATGCTTCGTCAACAACCGGTGTGGACTAACAGTGAAATGATTACGGGGCATTCACAACAATGCAGAGTGAAAGAAAATAGAGAAATAATAGAAAAGTAATAATAGATACACAATGAGTAACGCTAACTTGTTGTACTAGTTGTGCAGGGGTACGAGGTAATTGAGGTAGATGTGTACATATAACTAGTAATAAAGTGACAGATGGTAAATAGTAGCAGCAGCGTATGTGATGAGTAAAAAAAGTTTGTGTGAAAAGGATCAATGCAAAAAGTGCATCCCTAAAACACTCACTTAATCTGTCCCTAATTTGTTGTTTTGCTGTCATGCTACAGTACTTTCCTGTGTCTAACTCTAATTAACACACTGACTCCCTCACACACAGCATGATGACGTCCAGCAGTTAAATGCGAGATTCTTTTTTAAGTCCATATAAACTTGTCATGAAAATGTCTGCTTTGTGTATAAATAAAAGAAAACACTATGTCACAGTTTTAAACACTGAAGTGAAAAGTCAGCAAAGCCATTTCCTTCTCTTAGTGGACGTGTTAAAAAGTCTTGGGAGTGAGGTAAAAACTGAAAAAACGCTCCAGTCAATTCTGAATTGGCCCGCTCAGCAGTTCAAACCACACTGAGACATTATTGGAATTGTACAGAACTGTGAAATAAATGTCCCCACTTTGAACCAAATGAAGAAAAAAAAAATCAAATCCATTTTTCACTTGAGTGCAGATCTGCTGATAGCTTCCTTTTTGGAGACGGACTGCTCCTCAAGAAAAAGGACCTCCTACCCGTTTAAAAGTAAGGGGACATATTGCACTGAGAATGAGTAGGTATGTGTGAAACCTTCATTTTGCTAGTGAGGGTACATGAATCAAATAAAACGTGTTATCATAGACTGCAGTGCAGGTAAGGGAAGTCTTCTGAGCTTCCTTTTAATTAACCACAAAAAGGTTAAACAAATTCAGGACAATTTCAGGAGAGATTAAGGAAAGTTTGATTAAATTGGAGCAAATGCCCTGCTTGATACATTATCAGTGTTTTTGCTCTCTGAGGGTATGGTATTTCAGAGCATGTTTCAGATTATGAACCAATGCCTAGCAGTATACTGGCCTATAGCCAAGTAAAACTCAACTCCACAATGTACTTCACATCCACGGAGTTGTGCGGCGAATAGTGTGGGCTCACTAGAGCTCCGACATTGTCCCTTTTAATTGTGGGCTATTCTGTGGTTGGTGAAATTCATAGCTTTTGATAAAAACAAAATTTTATGTGATGCCGGAGCTCCAGTTCCCCCACGCTAGTCGCCTCTCAACTCCGTTGATGTGAAGTACATCGTGGAGTTGAGTTTTACTTGGCTAACTGGCCTCCCATTATGTTACGAGCATGCTGTTGCTGTCATCTGCAGGTCACACATGGAACTGCATAAACCATCCTCTCCTCCCTCATGTAATGATGTTTCCAGTGAACTATCAATTATGTCCCTATAAAGCAGGGTTTTCGAAACTCGGCCCTCGGGACCGTAAGGGGTGCACGTTTTGGTTTTTGCCCTGGCACTACAAAGCGGATTCAAATGATCAACGAATCATCAAGCTTTGATCATTTGAATCAGTTGTGTAGTGTAAGGGCAATAACCAAAATGTGCACCCCTTGGTTTGGGAAACCCTGCTATGAAGAATACTCCTACTCTTATAGCAAATAACTTTGTGACATTGCATTTCAGCATCACACATTGGGGAACAGCTTACAGTTGTCCTACCTGTTGGTGTCTGGACCTGCTAAGTGTTGCTCCATTGGGTTCTCCACTGGGGTACCTGGGGTTGAGACGAGTTTAGGGACACAAAACTGACGTGGATACAGCCCTCGTTAGATCTTCTCTCCTGTTGGGGGGGGGCAGATTCATTCAAGTCTTTTTTTATGGTTAAATAGTAAGGTGTATTATAATGTACAGTATGAGGTAATATATAATATTGTTTTCATTTAACCTGCTAGACATTTCTGGGCTACCAGTCTGCTCGACATTGCCAGTGACAAATGGTGTTCCATTATAAATAGATTATAAAGACGTTGAGGGAATTATAGATGAAAATGTATCATTTTGAAGAGAGTTGTGCAATAACTGACGGGACTACAAAGAAAGAAGACTGCGCAATCCATATCACTTCATTGGCAACACTCACTTTAGTCACTTGAAACTTCTAAGGACTCTTAGGGGCGGGTTTGCGGACACAGATTGAGCCTAAACCTAGTCTAAATTGCACTTTTAAACTGGACTAACTGAAATTGCATTTCTCAGACATGGTTTAAAATAGTCTCAGATTTGCATTGGCTTGACTTAAAAAGTCTGGTTTTGAGAAGGACGATTAGAGTTCATCTAGATCTACACTGAACAAAAATATAAATGCAACATGTAAAATGTTGGTCCCATGTTTCATGAGCTGAAATAAAATATCCCAGAAATGTTACATACACACAAAAAGCTTATTTCTCTCAAATATTGTGCACAAATTAGTCTACATCCCTTTTAGTGAGCATTTCTTCTTTGCCAAGATAATCCATCCACCTGACAGGTGCGGCATATTAAGAAGTTGACAATAAAGGGCCACTCTAAAATGTGCAGTTTTGTCACACAACACAATGCCACAGATGTCTCAAGTTGAGGGAGCATGCAATTGGCATGCTGACTACAGAAATGTCCACCAGAGCTGTTGCATGTTAATTTCTCTAACATAAGCCACCTCCAACGACATTTTAGAGAATTTGGCAGTACATCCAAATGGCCTCACAACCGCAGACCACGTGTATGGCATCGTGTGGGCGAGCAGTTTGCTGATGTCAACATGTGAACAGAGTGCCCCATGGTGGCGGTGGGGTTATGGTATGGGCAAGAATAAGCTACGGACAACGAACACAATTGCATTTTATCGATGGCAAGTTGAATGCCCAGAGATACCATGACGAGATCCTGAGGCCCATTGTTGTGCCATTCATCTGCCCAGGTACCCTAGTGGTTAGAGCATTGGGCCAGTAACCAAAAAGGTTGCTAGATCGAATCCTCGAGCTGACAAGGTAAAAATCTGTCGTTCTGCCCCTGAACAAGGCAGTTAACCCACTGTTCCTAGGCTGTCATTGTAAATAATAATTTGTTCTTAACTGACTTGCCTAGTTAAATACAAATAAAAATGTTTCAGCATGATAATGCACATGTGCCAAGGATCCATACACAATTCCTGTAAGCTGAAAATGACCCAGATCTTCCATGGCCTGCATACTCACCAGACATGTCACCCATTGACCATTTTTGGGATGTTCTGAACCGACGTGTACAACAGCGTGTTCCAGTTCCCACCAATATCCAGCAACATCACACAGCCATTGAAGACTAGTGGGACAACATTCCACAGTCCACAATCAACAGCCTGATTAACTCCATTTGAAGGAGATGTGTCATGATGCATGAGGTAAATGGTGGTCACACCAGATACGGACTGGTTTTCTGACCCATGGCTCTACTTTTTTTTTTTAAAGGTATCTGTGACCAACAAATGATTATCTGTATTCCAAATCAAGTGAAATCCATAGATTATGGCCTAATGAATTCATTTCAGTTAACTGATTTCCTTATATGAACTGTAACTCAGTAAAACCTTAGAAATTGTTGCATGTTGCGTTTATATTTTTGTGAAGGCTAAAATGAAACCTTGCCAGAGGCAGATTTAACTTCAGATTAAATGGATGTTGGCCCCCAGGTTGACCTTGGCAATGGAGGAAAATGGATTAGCTGGACTATTTCAACGATGATCAAAGAGCACCACCAAGGCCAGACAGAATGGCGGTTATAGACAGGAGCAACCCACTGAATGATTTTGATTAAATCCATTTCCGTGACCATTTCTGTATGTATAAAGAAAATGCAGCTGACGTTTGTTTTCTTGAGCCAAGGCTTTCATCTGAATCTCTTCGGTGAAGTCCCATCCCTCCTTCCCTACAAGTACTGATCACCTTGAGGTTTTTGGCATCTGGAACCTTCCATCGTGAAACAGAAAATGTGTGGTGTAAGTGAACCGACTCTATGCCGAATAGTCCAAAGTCTGCAACGCTATATGTGAACTAAAAGAAAATAACATCAAGTTCCCTGATGCTGCCGCCCAAGCCAACTACAAGGTAAAGATGGATGTCACATTCCCATCAAGTGTCCCCCTTCAGCAGATGCTGAGGAGTACAGGAATCGTAAAAACTGGTTCTCAATAAATGTACAAAGTGTGTGCACTTCCAATCCAATTTGCAGTTCTCCAATATTGCACGTTGAAAAGGTGCATCTAATGACTCAAGGATCCTCTTTGTATGCTCAGCTTGAAGGAAGACAACAGAGTTAAATCATACTTGGTGACAGTGGGTATGCACAAACCAACTTCTTGTTCACCCCCTATCTTCACACAAAAGGACCTGAGCAACAACAGTACAACCAAGCTCATATGCACACCAGAGACGTAGTGGAGCGCATGTTTGGTGTATGGAAGAGTCGTTTCCAGTGTCTCAGAAACACATTTGCGCTTTCAACAAAGATGCTGCATTGTCATAATTGCAACAGCAGTGCTTCACAATTACCTCAAACATGGAAGCCCAGATCCTCGCATTGAAGATGAGGATGACCCAGATGTTCCAATAGTTTTTATTTATTTATTTATTTCACCTTTATTTAACCAGGTAGGCAAGTTGAGAACAAGTTCTCATTTACAATTGCGACCTGGCCAAGATAAAGCAAAGCAGTTCGACAACATACAACAACACAGAGTTACACATGGAGTAAAACAAACATACAGTCAATAATACAGTAGAAAAATAAGTATGTACAATGTGAGCAAATGAGGTGAGATAAGGGAGGTAAAGGCAAAAAAAGTCCATGGTGGCAAAGTAAATACAATATAGCAAGTAAAACACTGGAATGGTAGATTTGTAGTCGAAGAAAGTGCAAAGTAGAAACAGAGATAATGGGGTGCAAAGGAGCAAAATAAAATAAATAAATACAGTAGGGGAAGAGGTAGTTGTTTGGGCTAAATTATAGATGGGCTATGTACAGGTGCAGTGATCTGTGAGCTGCTCTGACAGCAGGTGCTTAAAGCTAGTGAGGGAGATAAGTGTTTCTAGTTTCAGAGATTTTTGTAGTTCGTTCCAGTCATTGGCAGCAGAGAACTGAAAAGAGAGACGGCCAAAGGAGGAATTGGCTTGAGTTGAGGCAGACAATAACAGAAATGGACAAGCCTGCAGAGATGATTTTGCTATGCAGCACTTCTCACAACAAAGATAGCTCGTGATTGAAGTGAACAACACCCATGTATTGGTAACAAAAAGGTTTTTAATTCACAAATGGAAATGTCGGGACCCCCAACTGCTGCTGCTTCATGTTTCTTTCCTCCTTCTTCATAGCCAACTCAACATGAAGGATTTGTATCTTCATATCATGCTCTTTTAAATACATTAGTTTGAGCTCATGAAATTCCATGGGCAGTTTCTCATGCATGCACAGCCTCTTTGTCTTTGTCCTCCGGCCCAGATTAGTGACACAATCTTCCCTCCTGGCTGCTGCAGATGTAGCGAGCTGACCATCCCGTAAGACAAGTCCCCTCCAAGCTACGGTAATCTGCCTCTAGAAAATGATTTCATTGCCACATTAGAGAACATTTCAAGAGTTGAGTTCATTACATCATTTTTATTATGGGAGTGCAAGAGATGACTGACAACATTACATATTCCCTGCAGTCCAGGGATGGCACATGCTGAATGAATGTGTCCTACCAAATGAGGATTGGAACGGTCCCCCATCTTAACGGTCCAAATGGTCATCATCGGGGATACCTTCCAGGGGTTGCTGGCTATCAATGATCTCGGTCAGCAAGTAGCTCAACTCATCGGTCGCTGGTTTACCAGTCTTGAAACGCTCCCTAAGAGCAACAGCATGTCTTCTTTAAGTTGATTTTTATATTTTTCCACAGGACCTTAGAAGGACAAGACAATATAGAAATGATGTTAGTAATTATGTATGGTATTGTTTGTGTTACATTTCTGTCACAGAAATCCATTTAGGCCCCACTATGTTGTGTTACATAAGAAGCCGGCCAACAATAAATACAGTATTTTACCTGAAGTTGTTGTAGCGTCCTTTTGTGAAACTTTTTTCATTTGAGTTGAATTCATTACAAATGGTAGTCCAGGCATTTATTTTTTTGTTTTCTGTTGATGAATCATGCTGTTACCTCTTGAAGCAAATTTTTCATCAAAGTCATTGAAATGCTTTGAATGTTTTCTTTTACCTCCATCCATTGTTTTGTTTAGGTGACTTGCTCCAATTCCACACAATGCTTATGTATTAGTGTCCCATCGCTGGTTTTTGAAGCATCCTCAGGTCAGCACCAAGTACACATCGTTAATCTAATCAGGCTTCACAAAGATTAACTGGTTAGTCCTTAATTATCGTAGTCTGGGACGCCCTCGTCTAGAACTAATTCATCTGAAGTTAAGCAAAGTCTAATGAAGCCATTTTTAAAATCTGGATTTATTTAAGTAGAATTAGCCTAGTCCGGATTTAAATTAAACTCTGTCCGCAAAACCGTCTCATAGTGCACAGCTAATGCAAAAAAATCATTACTCTGGACCCACAGAAAGTAGCATTATGCCCATAGACCAACACAAGTTGTCAACACTTTCAAAACCATTTCTAAACTGATTTTTCCATCAATGTAAACACTCTGCTGAGACGTCACAAATTGCAGGTGGTAAAGATTTTAAGAAACCACTGAAGACCAGTCTTAAAAAAACTGGGCCTCCACTCTCCACTCTTCAAACTCCTGCCATTTTAGAGAGCATTCCCCATTGAAAGTGTCTGAAGTGAAACACATTTTCTGCTAATTCTATATTATTTTACAATAATCTCTAGCGTTACACCATTTAATTAACTTACTGTTTATTAAAACATTGTAGACACTTTGGTTTCATTTTGATAGGCCTACCCCACTGGACACAAACTGGTTGAAACAACATTGTTTCCACATAATTTGAAATCTATGTGATGACGTGAATCAATGTGGAAAACTGATTTGATTTGAAAAAAGTAATCAACGTAAGGACATTTCGTCTTTTTTTAAACAACTTTTATTAACCAATGTGACATTTTTTGTTGAATTCATGTTAGTTGACAACTCAACTAAATGTTCATCAAAACTAGACATTGAACTGGCCCGCCAGACAGCGTATGACATCAAAATTGCAGGAAATTAGCTTTAAAATTGTGCAGGAAGTTAGCTGTTTTCCTTAATGCGGTAGTCCGGCCCTGAGCAGGATGGCGCCGACAGAGAGGGTCGCCTGGCTTCGCGCAGTATTTCGTTTTTTTATGTATTATTTCTTACACTGTTACCCCGGGAAATCTTAAGTCTTATTACATACAGCCGGGAAGAACTATTGGATATAAGAGCAATGTCAACTTCCCAACATTACGACCAGGGATAAGACTTTCCCGAAACGGATCCTCCGTTTGGCCACCACCCAGGACAATGGATCGGATCCCAGTAGGCGACCCAAAACAACGGTGCCGCAGAAGGGGCAGATGGAGCGGTGTTCTGGTCAGGCTCCGTTTACGGGCACATTGCTTACCCCTCCCGAGTATACTACTTGCCAATGTCCAGTCTCTTGACAACAAGGTAGACGAAATTCGCGCAAGGGTTGCCTTCCAGAGAGACATCAGAGATTGTAGCATTCTCTGTTTCACAGGAAAAATGGCTCACTCGGGATACCTTATCAGAGTCGGTACAGCCACCCGATTTCTTCACGCATTGCGCCGACAGAAACAAACATGTCTCTGGTAAGAAAAAGGGCGGGGGTGTATGCCATATGATTAACGAGTCAAGGTGTGATCATAACAACATACAGGAACTCAAGTCCTTTTGTTCACCTGACCTATAATTCCTTACAATAAAATGCCGACCGCATTATCTACCAAGAGAATCCTCTTTGATTATAATCACAGCCGTGTATAACCCCCCCAAGCAGACACCTCGACGGCCCTGAAAGAACTTCATTGGACTCTATGTAAACTGGAAACCACATATTCTGAGGCTGCATTTATTGTAGCTGGGGATTTTAACAAGGCTAATCTGAAAACAAGGTTCCCAAAATTTTAACAGCATATCGAATGCGCGACCCGGGCTGGCAAAATTCAGGATAATTGCTCCTCTAACGTCCGCGACGCATACAAAGCCCTCCCTCGCCCTCCTCTCGGCAAATCTGACCATGACTCCATTTTGTTGCTCCCAGCTTATAGACAGAAACTAAAACAGGAAACGCCCGTGCTCAGGTCTGTTCAACGCTGGGCCGACCAATCTGATTCCACGCTTCAAGATTGCTTCGATCACATGGACTGGGATATGTTCCGGATAGCCTCAGACAACAACATTGATGTATACGCTGAGTCGGTGAGCGAGTTTATTGGCAAGTACATCGGTGATGTTGTACCTACGGTGACTATTAAAACCTTCCCCAACCATAAACCATGGATTGATGGCAGCATTCACGCAAAACTGAAAGTGTGAACCACTGCTTTTAATCATGGCAAGGTGACCAGAAACATGACCGAATACAAACAGTGTAGCTATTCCCTCCACAAGGCAATCAAACAAGCTAAGCGTCAGTATAAAGACAAAGTAGAGTCGCAATTCAACGGCTCAGACACGAGACGTATGTGGCAGGGTCTACAGTCAATCACGGATTACAAAAAGAAAACCAGCCCTGTCGCAGACACTGACGTCTTGCTCCCAGACAGACTAAACAACTTATTTGCTCGCTTTGAGGACAATACAGTGCCACTGACACGGCCCGCTACCAAAGCCTGCGGGCTCTTCACCGCAGCCAACATGAGTGAAACATTTGAACGTGTTAACCCACGCAAGGCTGCCGGCGCAGACGGCATCCCTAGCCACGTCCTCAGAGCATGCGCAGACCAGCTGGCTGGTGTGTTTACAGACATATTCAATCAATCCCTATCCCAGTCTACTGTTCCCACATGCTTCAAGAGGGCCACCATCATTCCTGTTCCCAAGAAAGCTAAGGTAACTGAGCTAAATGACTATCGCCACGTAGCACTCACTTCCGTCATCATGAAGTGCTTTGAGAGACTAGTCAAGGATCATATCACCTCCACCCTACCTGACACCCTAGACCCACTCCAATTTGCTTACCGCCCCAATAGGTCCACAGACGACGCAAGAGGAATACCTACGTAAGAATGCTGTTCATTGATTACAGCTCAGCATTTAACACTATAGTACCCTCCAAACTCGTGATTAAGACCCTGGGTCTCGACCACGCCCTGTGCAACTGGGTCCTGGAATTTCTGACGGGCCACCCCCAGGTGGTGAGGGTAGAAACAACATCGTCACCCCGCTGATCCTCAACACTGGGGCCCCACAATGGTGCGTTCTCAGCCCTCTCCTGTACTCCCTGTTCACCCGTGACTGCGTGGCCATGCACGCCTCCAACTCAATCATCAAGTTTGCAGACGACACTACAGTGGTAGGCTTGATTACCAACAACGACGAGACGGCCTACAGGCAGGAGGTGAGGGCCCTCGGAGTGTGGTGTCAGGAAATTAACCTCACACTCAACTTCAACAAAAAAGATATTCGTGGACTTCAGGAAACAGCAGAGGGAGCACCCCCCATCCACATCGACGGGACAGTAGTGGAGAAGGTGGGAAGTTTTAAGTTCCTCGGCGTACATATCACGGACAAACTGAAATGGTCCACCCACACAGACAGCGTGGTGAAGAAGGCGCAACAGCGCCTCTTTAACCTCAGGAGGCTGAAGAAATTTGGCTTGTCACCAAAAACACTCAAACTTTTACAGATGCACAATTGAGAGCATCCTGTCGGGCTGTATCACTATCTGGGAAGGCAACTGCTTCGCCCACAACCGTAAGGCTCTCCAGAGGATAGTGAGGTCTGCACAACGCATCACCGGGGTCAAACTACTTGCCCTCCAGGACACCTACACCACCCGATGTCACAGGAAGGCCAAAAAGATCATCAAGGACAACAACCACCCGAGCCACTGCCTGTTCAACCCGCTATCATCCAGAAGGTGAGGTCAGTACAGGTGCATCAAAGCTGGGACCGAGAGACTGAAAAACAGCTTCTATCTCAAGGCCATCAGACTGTTAACAGCCATCACTAACATTGAGTGGCTGCTGCCAACATACTGACTCAAATCTCTAGCCACTTTAATAATTAAACATTGGATGTAATAAATGTATCACTAGTCCCTTTAAACAATGCCACTTTATATAATGTTTACATACCCTACATTACTCATCTCATATGTATATACTGTACTCTATACCATCTACTGCATCTTGCCTATGCCATTCGGCCATCATTCATTTATATATTTATATGTACATATTCGTATTCATTCCTTTACACTTGTGTGTATTTAATTTTTTTATTTTATTATTCACCTTTATTTAACCAGGTAGGCTACTTGAGAACAAGTTCTCATTTACAACTGCGACCTGGCCAAGATAAAGCAAAGCAGTGTGACACAAACAACAACACAGAGTTACACATGGAATAAACAAACATACAGTCAAAAATACAACAGAGAAAGTCTATATACAGTGTGTGCAAATGAGGTAGGATAAGCGGGTTGAGGCAATAAATAGGCCATAGTGGCAAATTATTACAGTATGGCAAATTAAACACTGGGGTGATAGATGTGGAGAAGATGAGTGTGCAAGTAGCGGTACTGGGGTGCAAAAAAGCTAGTGAGGGAGATGAGTCTCCAGCTTCAGTGATTTTTGCAGTTCATTCCAGTCATTGGCAGCAGAGAACTGGAAGGAAAGGCGGCCGAAGGAGGAATTGGCTTTGGGGGTGACCAGAGAGATATACCTGCTGGAGCGCGTGCTGCGGGTGAGTGCTGCTATGGTGACCAGTGAGCTGAGATAAGGTGGGGCTTTACCTAGCAACGACTTATAGATGACCTGGAGCCTGTGGGTTTGGCGACAGATATGAAGCGAGGGCCAGCCAACGAGAGCATACAGGTCACAGTGGTGGGTAGTATATGGGGCTTTGGTTACAAAACGGATGGCACTGTGATAGACTGCATCCAATTTGCTGAGTAGAGTGTTGGAGGCTATTTTGTAAATGACATCGCCGAAGTCAAGGATCGGTAGGATAGTCAGTTTTACTAGGGTATGTTTGGCAGCATGATTGAAGGATGCTTTGTTGCGATATAGGAAGCCGATTCTAGATTTAATTTTGGATTGGAGATGCTTAATGTGAGTCTGGAAGGAGAGTTTACAGTCTAACCAGACACCTAGGTATTTGCAGTTGTCCACATATTCTAAGGTATAAGGTATTTGTTGTGAAATTGTTAGATTACTTGTTAGATATTACTGCACGGTCGGAACTAGAAGCACAAGCATTTTGCTACAATCACATTAACATCTGCTAACCATGTGTATGTGACCAATAGCATTTGATTTGAGCTTTACCCACCAAAATGAAGGGTGCACGTACCTGCGCATTCCAGTCGTTGTACATAGTCGTCCAGCGAGGATGACAATATTACGAATCCACTGTGAATTGTGAATTAAATTGTCTCCTTTAGACTATTATTATACAGCGTAATTAAGGATTTTGGAACATCCCTTTTGCATTGAATACCATGTAATTTGATTAATTGTCCATTTTAACAGTGGTATGTCCCAGGGAAAGGCTAGTGGAATGTAAAATCCCTGTTTGGGGTTCTCTTTGGCAGATTCATCTTGGTAATTGTGGCTGACATGAACCTGGTATACCCCAACCTGAGTCTTATCGTATAGACAGGTTTGCCTGCTCTTGGTATTTTATTTTCCAATATTTATGTCAAATTGAGAAGTTTATAAATACATGTTTTTTTAAATCATATTGCCAATTGCATCTATGAACCATAATTTTCAACAAATGAAAGCATAACTACTGTGCCTGATCCTGCAACATTTCCATCCTTACGACTGCCACAAGGTCCTTATTTTATAGGCCGCTATGGGAAAACCAATACTCTGGTCTTCAAGGAATAGAGTTACTGTCCTATCGTGAGTTTGGACCATTTATTAAGGATCCTTTATTGAGTACTGATTCCATTATCAATACATACAGTAATATTTACGTTCCGTAGCAAATCCATACTGATGCATGTTTTCATTTGATACCCTGTTATCACTTAAAAGATTGTGGAACAGGTGTTCCATCTCAACATTTCTCTCTCCTTTCTTTGGAGGAAACTAAGCTGTGTCAGTGCCAATGAGATCTTGATCTCTTTGGATTCTGACCAACATACACTGCATCAATCAGCTGTGATTGTTGTCATTCCAAAACAAAACACTGCTGATTGTGTTTGAATAGTCAGTGATTGATATGTGGCCACTGCCAAGTTGTGCATTATATGCTGCCGGCTCCTGATGTGGGCGCATAAAAGTATGTTTTGCCTGCGCTTCAGACGGCTACATTGGTCCGCTAATACAGGACTAGTATAGGCCCAGTGCACTACCTTCTCCCCCGATTGCTCAGTTTGGCCGGGCGGGGCCAGCTCTAGGAAGAGTCTTGGTGGTTCCAAACTTCTTCCATTCAAGAATGATGGAGGCCACTGTGTTCTTGGGGACCTTCAACTCTGCAGAAATGTTTTGGTACCTTTCCCCAGATTTGTGCCTTGACACAATCCTGTCTCGGAGCTCTGCGGACAATTCCTATGACCTCATGGCTTGGTTTTTGCTCTGAGATGCACTGTCAACTGTGGGACCTAATATAGACAGGTGTGTGCCTTTCCAAATCATGTCCAATCAATCAAATGTACCACAGGTGGACTCCAATCAAGTTGTAGAAACATCAAGGATGATCAATGGATACAGGATGCACCTGAGCTCAATTTCGGGTCTGAAACGTATGTAAATAAGGTATTTCTGTTTTAAATTTTAATACATTTGCAATCGTTTCTAAAAACCTGTTGTCGCTTTGTCTTCATAGGTATTGTGTGTAGATTGCTGAGGATAAAAATTTTAAATAAATCCATTTTAGAATAAGGCTGTAATGTAACAAAATGTGAAAAAGGTCAAGGGGTCTGAGTACTTTCCGAAGACACTGTATGCTTTCATTTCCCAAAAATATACTCTTACCTTTCATTTGACACCCAATTTCACATACTCCTATGTACTTCACATGTTGGTGCTCATGGGTCCTTTTAGATGGAAATGTCCATACATAGATTTAGCTGCTCATTTAACATTCAATAATAATTGTGGATATCTAAAATCAAGACTATTGGACAGTTTAAAGTATGGATGCCTTGAATGATGCACATTTCTGTTGTGCTAAACCTCATTAGAGATAAGAAATCTTTTATGGCATTCCCATGGTTGGATTGATGCTTACATAATAGAAAAGCAACCAAAAATATGTATTGGTTCAGATACACAAGTACAATTCAAAAATCACAAACCCCTGAAAATGTTTGTCAATTGTTTTTCTTCTTCTGAACAGAGGCAATCATTCTTGAGAGCTGAGTGCAAAAGGAACAAACTGGCAGGTGTCCAGCTCCATTTTGTGGCTGAGAAGAGAATCGGTTTCACACAATTTGCCCTGAAATAAGACAAGACAACCACAAAAGAGCACTCTTGCACACTTGGATGATTTCTATACAGTCCAAGGCCTTATGTGATTATTGGAAAAGTTTAAAGTCTGTCTCGGAGAGGCTCTTCTTGGTTTCAGTGGGCTTGGGTGTGATAGGTAGGTGGGCTGGGTGAACGTTTTTTTGAAAATAATTCTTTGTGGCTCTCACAACAGGAGCAGCCAACTCTGAAATGAGAAGGCTGTGATGTCTGCAGGCTTACTGATCAGGTATAGGACTAAACCACCGGCTTCAGTCAATCTCCTGAACAAGGATGAGAATCTATCTACACTGACTTAATCAGGATCAGGATTAGTTGAAACAGGGTTATAGTGGTGCCTGATGTGAACAAAAGTGCTGAATCTGTAAGACCAATGTTGGCATTGTAATGCTATAGGAGAATTGATCAATCTACATGTGGATAATAGTCATGTCATTCCCTTCTATAAGAGTTAAAGGAGACTCTCAAAACATTTTACTCTCTGTCTGGGTTCCCATAATAAGATAATAAGACTACATTTCATTGCCTTTAGATGGGCAAAACAGATACCGTTGAATAGATTTCTGGTGAAGAGTCCAAATTCAACCCCTGAATATAATCAATAAACAATACACCAAAACACCTTGGTCTCTCTGCTTACAGGTCCTCTGATAATAGAAACACCTCGAAGCTCCTATTGATAGTCACCCTCTGAGAGAAGAAGATGATGTGTGCTTGAGTGACCTTGGCATGTCCCTGGCTTCCTGTCCCAGTGTTGCCCCTGTCCAATCAGTGTCTCTCAGCCTGAATTGCTGCCAGTCCCTGGGATGGAGGAGTAGCAGACAGACAGACAAACAGCCCCCTGGCCTCCTCTCCCCTTGTCCACACCACATCACCATGACATTAAAATGACAGAAATGTCACGGATGTCAGTGTGGCATCAGACCACAGAATAACATGGGGATATACAGGCATGAGGAGAACAGTACAGAAGACAGTGAGTCAGTGCACGAGAGGAGAGTTGATTAGGCCCCAGTGGCAGGTGTCATAGCCTCGCCGTGTGTTCAACACCAGCAAAGGATTAATACACACTGAATCTCAGGATGCTGAGCCATTTCAATGCCTTTTATGTCAGCCAGGATCTGATCACTGTGTCTGCCATGGGATAGGGCCTTCAAATAGATTCAACATATAGATTCAACATGTCAATGTTGGATAACAACTGACGTGCGCACCATCAACATAAAGCCTTTAGGGCCTCCTGGGTGGCGCAGTGGTCTAAGGCACTGCATCGCTGTGCCACCAGAGATTCTGGGTTCGAGCCCAGGTTCTGTTGCAGCTGGCCGCGACCGGGAGGCCCATGGGGCGGTGCACAATTGGCCCAGTTTTGTCCGGGTTAGGGAGGGTTTGGCCGGCAGGGATATCCTTGTCTCATCGCGCACTAGCGACTCCTGTGGCGGGTCGGGCGCAGTGCACACCGACCAGGTCGCTAGGTGTACAGTGACTTAATCAGAATCAGAATCGTCCTCCAACACATTGGTGTGGCTGGCTTCCGGGTTGGATGTGTATTGTGTCAAGAAGCAGTGCGGCTTGGCTGGGTTGTGTTTTGGAGGACGCATGGCTCTCGACCTTCGCCTCTCCCGAGTCCATACGGAAGTTGCAGCGATCAGACAAGACAGTAACTACTACCAATTGGATACCACGAAAAAGGGGGTAAAAAAAAAGCCTTTATAATTGAGCAGCTCTCAGGTCAGATCTTGGACATTTTATGACACAATACTTACTTGTTCCTCATGCTTGGCTGCGGAAGGTATTGAATAAGCTGTAGCTAATGCAATGTTGAATATGTTGTAGCTTTAATAACTCTCTATAAAGATGTTATGACATTTTTATTTAATTTAGTGATTGTGTTATCAGTGGACCTGTAGCCTATAACAAACTACAATTCAATATATCAAATATTGATTCTACTTCCAAATAGGCCTAGCCTACATTTGCTCAACAGTTTCAGTAGTTAAATACTACTTACACCCCATCCAATCCACTGACACATGCGCCCAGACGGACCTAATTGAATGTGTTTCTCTCAAGCAGCACAACATCTGTGTTGAATTTGGCGAATCTAATGTCACTCCACTCAACTGCTCAATGCACACAAAAACGCACCAGCCACGAACTCAAGAGCCAGCCAATCTGAAGACAAGCCTAGTAGGCCCTAACAGTGAACTGCCCAGGAGACTCAGAGCATTCAGCATTCCTTCTCCATTGATTTCGGGGAGGAGAGGGGACCTGAGGAACATGGAAGACGAAATTCCCAATTGTTCTGGGTTTAAACTTATACACTGCAATTTCCATCACAAAGGCCCTCAGCACAGTGCAGAGCTGACCTTGAGCCCTTTCAGGGGGAGACTCAGGAAGTGCTTGTGCTGCAGCCAACTCTATTTACACGCTGGCCCTTAGGTCGCTGTCAGGACCTTCCATGGCACGAAGGCTATTGTTATGTTGATCTAATGGCTGTGAGGGGTAATCCAAAAGGCCTTCATTAGAATGAGGATCGGAATTCATAATCATTCAATGAGGGAGGAACATGGAGGCATTGCATGGGAGGGCTGCAGTGAATCATATGATTGAATAAGTTTGGATCACATGGGGAATGAATGCACAGTCCATCCATTAGTGTGTCATCATGAAGTATCTCCCTGCCCATACAGGAGACGCTCTGCCCTGCACAGGAGAAGCTCTGCCCTGTATGACAGTGTGTGTTGTATTGGCCTATTTCTGCAGGGAAAGACTTTGCTTGAATTCAAACCTTAAACATTTGAATGAACATGGCCTTGTTTCTATTACAGCATATTGGAAGACTGTCATTCCTATTCCATTCAACCAGCTCAATGTAAAATCGATACGTTGAGTCTACTACATGATGCTACAATTTCCCCGGTACCCATCACAAGGTTGCTACAACCTAGCCTATGAATGAAAGTTTATAACGTAGGTGCACATGGCGAGATCCTTTTTTGTAATCAATTTGAGAGACAGTGACACATTCGATACCGCCTTACACACTCTTGCCTCCATTTAGCTGATCTAGGGTGTAATCATTAGTTCAACAGTTGCAAACAAGAGTTCCTACTGGACAAATTCAGGTATGTTCATCCCTGTTTCGTTCAGATTGCTTCCGTTAAAAAAAAAAAATGTTCAACAGAATCGGCGCAATGAACACAACCCTGATCACACACAAACACAGTTCACTTTCGTAGCAGCCACATACAAACAGTTTGTTGTATATACAATTCCTTCTCGCATATACAGTTGATGTCGGAAGTTTACATACACCTTAGCCAAATACATTTAAACTCAGTTTTTCACAATTCCTGACATTTAATCCAAGTAAATAAATCCCTGTTTTAGGTCAGTTAGGATCACCACTTTACTTTAAGAATGTGAAATGTCAGAATAATAGTAGAGAGAATGATTTATTTCAGCTTTTATTTCTTTCATCACATTCCCAGAGGGTCAGAAGTTTACATACACTCAATTAGTATTTGGTAGCATTGCCTTTAAATTGTTTAACTTGGGTCAAATGTTTCGGGTAGCCTTCCACAAGCTTCCCACAATAAGTTGGGTGAATTTTGACCCATTCCTCCTGACAGAACTGGTGTAACTGAGTCAGGTTTGTAGGCCTCCTTGCTCGCACATGCTTTTTCAGTTCTGCCCACAAATTTTCTATAGGATTGAGGTCAGGGCTTTGTGATGGCTACTCCAATACCTTGACTTTGTTGTCCTTAAGCCATTTTGCCACAACTTAGGAAGTATGCTTGGGGTCATTGTCCATTTGGAAGACCCATTTGCGACCAAGCTTTAACTTCCTCTCTGATGTCTTGAGATGCTGCTTCAATATGCTGTTTTCTCTGCTGTTTTCAACCAAGATCTCAGCGATCACTGCCTCATTGCCTGCATCCGTAATGGGTCAGCGGTCAAACGACCTCCACTCATCACTGTCAAACACTCCCTGAAACACTTCTGCGAGCAGGCCTTTCTAATCGACCTGGCCCGGGTATCCTGGAAGGATATTGACCTCATCCCGTCAGTAGAGGATGCCAGGTTATTTTTTTTAAACGCCTTCCTCACCATCTTAAATAAGCATGCCCCATTCAAGAAACTTAGAACCAGGAACAGATATAGCCCTTGGTTCTCTCAAGACCTGACTGCCCTTAACCAACACAAAAACATCCTGTGGCGTTCTGCATTTGTATCGAACAGCCCCCGTGATATGCAACTTTTCAGGGAAGTTAGAAACCAATATACACAGGCAGTTAGAAAAGCCAAGGCTAGCTTTTTCAAGCAGACATTTGCTTCCTGCAACACAAACTCAAAAAAGTTCTGGGACACGGTAAAGTCCATGGAGAATAAGAGCACCTCCTCCCAGCTGCCCACTGCACTGAGGATAGGAAACTCTGTCACCACCGATAAATCCACTATAATTGAGAATTTCAATAAGCATTTTTCTACAGCTGGCCATGCGTTCCACCTGGCTACCCCTACCCCGGTCAACAGCACTGCACCCCCCACAGCAACTCGCCCAAGCCTTCCCCATTTCTCCTTCTCCCAAATCCAGTCAGCTGATGTTCTGAAAGAGCTGCAAAATCTGGACCCCTACAAATCAGCCGGGCTAGACAATCTGGAACCTTTCTTTCTAAAATTATCTGCCGAAATTGTTGCAACCCCTATTACTAGCCTGTTCAACCTCTCTTTTGTATCGTCTGAGATTCCCAAAGATTGGAAAGCAGCTGCGGTCATCCCCCTCTTCAAAGGGGGGGACACTCTTGACCCAAACTGCTACAGACCTATATCTATCCTACCCTGCCTTTCTAAGGTCTTCGAAAGCCAAGTCAACAAACAGATTACCGACCATTTCGAATCCCACCGCACCTTCTCCGCTATGCAATCTGGTTTCAGAGCTGGTCATGGGTGCACCTCAGCCACGCTCAAGGTCCTAAACAATATCTTAATCGCCATCGATAAGAAACAATACTGTGCAGCCGTATTCATTGACCTGGCCAAGGCTTTCGACTCTGTCAATCACCACATCCTCATCGGCAGACTCAATAGCCTTGGTTTCTCAAATGATTGCCTCGCCTGGTTCACCAACTACTTCTCTGATAGAGTTCAGTGTGTCAAATCAGAGGGCCTGTTGTCCGGACCTCTGGCAGTCTCTATGGGGGTGCCACAGTGTTCAATTCTTGGACCGACTCTCTTCTCTGTATACATCAATGATGTTGTTCTTGCTGCTGGTGAGTCTCTGATCCACCTCTACGCAGACGACACCATTCTATATACTTCTGGCCCTTCTTTGGACACTGTGTTAACTACCCTCCAGACGAGCTTCAATGCCATACAACTCTCCTTCCGTGGCCTCCAACTGCTCTTAAATACAAGTAAAACTAAATGCATGCTCTTCAACCGATCGCTGCCTGCACCTGCCCGCCCTTCCAGCATCACTACTCTGGACGGTTCTGACCTAGAATATGTAGACAACTACAAATACCTAGGTGTCTGGTTAGACTGTAAACTCTCCTTCCAGACTCACATCAAACATCTCCAATCTAGAATTGGCTTCCTATTTCGCCACAAAGCATCCTTCACTCATGCTGCCAAACATACCCTTGTAAAACTGACAATCCTACCGATCCTCGACTTCGGCGATGTCATTTACAAAATAGCCTCCAATACCCTACTCAATAAATTGAATGCAGTCTATCACAGTGCCATCCGTTTTGTCACCAAATCCCCATATACTACCCACCACTGCGACCTGTACACTCTCGTTGGCTTGCCCTCGCTTCATACCCGTCGCCAAACCCACTGGCTCCAGGTCATCTACAAGACCCTGCTAGGTAAAGCCCCCCTTATCTCAGCTCGCTGGTCACCATAGCAGCACCCACCTGTAGCACACGATCCAGCAGGTATATCTCTCTGGTCACCCCAAAGCCAATTGTATGTATTGGATGTAAACTTCTGACCCACTGGAATTGTGATAGAGTGAATTATAAGTGAAATGATCTGTCTGTAAACAATTGTTGGAAAAATGACTTGTGTCATGCACAAAGTAGATGTCCTAACCGACTTGCCAAAACTATAGTTAGTTAACAAGATATTTGTGGAGTGGTTGAAAAACAAGTTTTAATGACTCCAACCTAAGTATGTAAACTTCCCTGACCTTAATCCCACAGAAAATATTGGAAGTTTGTGGGCAGAACTGAAAAAGCGTGTGCGAGCAAGGAGGCCTACAAACCTGACACAGTTACACCAACTCTGCCAGGAGGAATGGGACAAAATTCACCCAACTTATTGTGGGAAGCTTGTGGAAGGCTACACAAAATGTTTGACCCAAGTTAAACTATTTAAAGGCAATGCTACCAAATACTAATTGAGTGTATATAAACTTCTGACCCACTGGTAATGTGATGAAAGAAATTAAAGCTGAAATAAATCATTCTCTCTACTATTATTCTGACATTTCACATTCTTAAAATAAAGTGGTGATCCTAACTGACCTAAGACAGGGAATTTTTGCTTGGATTAAATGTCAGGAATTGTGAAAAACTGAGTTTAAATGTATTTGGCTAAGGTGTATGTAAACTTCCGACTTCAACTGCACATTCACACATCAAATAGGCTACCTCACATGTATAAGACCCATATTAAGGGTTAACTCAGTAGTTGGATGAGCGAAAATGTCCCCTACTTCTCCTGGACTGAATTCATTGTAAATGTATAGTCTGTTGTTGCTATCCCAGTGAGGCAATCCAGGTGTGCATTGGTCTGTCTGTTTCTCTGTTTTTGTTTCACAATGTACATTGTTGAAAATGCTGCTTCACATGAATACGTGCTGACAAAAAAGGATGTCACCTTTTGCACACACTGCTTCAGAAGTGGATACTCTGTGTCTGACACAAGGCTCCAGAAATAGGTAACACCTGATCTTAGTTCACCTTGCAATGTGTCATTTGCCTGCAGCTTCACGATCTCACTTTCTAATCCAGCACGGTCAGGACAGAGGGCTGTGATGACTGGGGTCAGAGATGACACTGGCACATGAAAGGGGTTCTCAATGAAGTTGAAAAACTCCTTGTACTCCATGGTATCCTTGAATCTTGACTCAAACTCCAACTTCAACTCTTCCAACACACGCACAAATGCATCATAGCTAAAATGTTGCAGTATGGCTGGGTAGGATGTGGTGACTGCTCTGAGTTTTGGGAAATGAACAAACTGTCTGTCAGTTATGAACAGTGTGGTGATTTTATTTTGAAATGCTGTGACCACACGCAGCATTTTGCCCAGAGTTTTAGCTTTCCCTTGGAGCGGGAGATTCACCATGTTCAGGTGGCAAGTGATGTCAGTTAAAAAAGCCAGCTTTAATATCCATTGTGGATCATCCAGCTCTGGCTCCTCTCTCCCCTTGCTTGCAACAAATTCATGGATTTGAGGGATGAGAGAAATCTTTCCAAACTCTGCCACAAGACAGCCATCTCACCTCATTGTGAAATATCAAGTCGCAGTATTCTGTCTGGTATTCCTCCAGCAACTCGCAGAATTGACGGTGATTCAGTGCCTTCGCAATAATAATGTTCACCATGCGCATGACTTGCTGCATCACATTCTGTAAGTCACAGTCTTTGAGTTTAGTCACAAGTGCTTCCTGATGAATGACACAATGAAATGTAACAAATTCGGGAATATCCTCTCTCTTTCCCATCCGGCATATGAGTCCCTTCTCCTTCCCTCGCATGTTTGGGGTGCCGTCAGTGCACACAGATGCCAGATTCGACGAGTCAATATAGTTATCAGCAAAAAATGTAACAAGGACTTTCAGAAAATCCTCTCCTCGTGTTTGTCCCTGAAGGGGCAGTAAACATAAAAGTTCCTCTCTGAATTACTCGTTTTGAGGGAAGCGGACCCAAACACAAAATTGGGCAATGCCACTTACATCAGTGCTTTTGTCAAGCGCAATACTTAAACACGGCGCCACGTATATGTCAGTAATCAGTTGCTTACCGATGTCCTCGCCAATGTCTTCTATGCGTTAATTTGCTTTAAAATAGCTTCCTTGTTTGTGAAATCAGCATACAATATTTCGGCCAAAAAACATTATTTGACAATCTCCGCATCTGTGAAGGCCTTCTTATTTCTCGCGAGTATCCAAGCAATCTCATATGTTGCCTCTCGTTTTCTCTGCAACAGTGCTAGATCTGTCCATCATTTGTTGTTGTCCTTTGTGTTGCGCTATTTTGTTGTTCCTGAAGTTGCTATGTGGCAGATATGTTTAGTCAAAGTGGGCATGGTGTGACTGGAAATGGCGCTCTAAATTTTCTCGTTTAAAACAATTGACTTCCTTCTGGCAAATAAGACAAAGTGAGCCAGTCCCATCATGCAGTACAAAAAAAATACTTGTCTGTCCATCTCTTCAAACTTTCTGTGTTCTTCTTGAATCGACCGTATCCTTCTCTTAGCCACCGGAGGTACGTTAGCTCGCTGTAGCTGAGCAGTTGCATTCTATTTTGGTAAATGTTCTATTTCAGCCTTTCTGTTCAACAGCTGCGCTATACTGCCGTCTATCTGCTGTCCAGGGAACAATATATATATTCAATGAAGTGATTCAGGCCTGCACTAGACACATTGAATTTAAATTGTGTTAGTGAACCAGCTACAATCATGCAGTACAGTGTACAGTCAGCAGCAAGCAGTTTAGCAGTTACCCCAGCGGCAATACATTTATAAAAACAAAAGCTTACCTTGACTTGGAAGAGTTCTAATGTTGGATAGCCATAGCTAACATAGGATCCCTTTCTGTTTGAGCCGGGTGTTTGAATAGGCTAAACTAACTAGCTGCATTCTACACTAGCTAAGTAAGTGAAAGTGATACACTACAAAATATAGTTAGCTCACTCTCTCTCTCTCTCTCTCTCTCTCGCTCACTCTCTCTCTTACTTCTCCTTAATTTTGGAAGAAATGAATTTGTTCAAAACTGTTCAACTATTGTAATTTCTCTCTTTGAGTCAACTACTCAGCACATTTTTTTTTGCACTGCAGTGCTAGCTAGCTGTAGCTTATGCTTTCAGTACTAGATTCACTCTCTGATCCTTTGATTAAGTGGACAACATGTCAGTTCATGCTGTAAAAGCTCTGATAGGTTTGAGGACATACTCCGGAAGTTGTCATAATTACTATGTAAATCTATGGAAGGGGGTGAGAACCAGGAGCCTCCTAGGTTTTGTATTGAAGTCAATGTACCCAGAGGAGGACGGAAACTTGCTGTCCTCCGCCTACACCATGGTGCTACCCTACAGAGTGCTGCTTAAGATACTGTTGACCTTCATTGCAAAACAGTGTGTTTTAATAAATGATTTGGTGATGTGAATATATTTAGTATAGTTTTACTATTTATTCATTTTGAAATTCAATGAGGAGGATGGTCCTGCTCTTCCTCCTTTGAGGAGCCCCACTGATATACACGTACACTATTCATCCCCATTACACTAAAGTTATGTTGCCCATGGACAACTATGCGTCGACCAAGTCTGGGTTTCCCAAAAGCATCATAACACTAAGATCATATTTCGTCCATTTAGTTTCAATAGAATTGAGATGATCTTAGTGCTAAGATGCTTTTGGGAAACCCAGCCCAGGGTGTTATGCCATGCATGCCTTGTTGAGTTTCCTGATGTACACTCACGTTGCCATAGCCTACCTTGCTCATTCGACCTGCAGGGTCCATCATTTTCAGATAGCCGACATGCAACATTGAGTAGTTTGACTAGTTCAATTCTATCTTTGCTGTTTTGAATATTACAACTGTTTCGTGATAAAGCATACAGATCTGTTTCATCTAGGGCGACTGGCATCATCATACGTGTACGAGCGGCGCGCGCAACATGAGAGCGCGCGTGGAGGCGGTCCGGCTTCTTCAGTTTTCTGTCATCGCTTTTCGGTTGCTACCTTCAGTTAAATAGCAAGGACACGAGTGCGAGCAGACGGCCGTGTGTGTGGATATACTTTTCACGTGGGATTTTAAATCTAAATACAGCATCGACGGTCAGCTGCCAGGTAATATTTTTGCACGCATGTTACTGTCCATGATATGTGTACAGAAACTAAGTAAATGTCCCGTGAAAGTGGCATTTTCCGATGAGGGGGTGTGGGACGTGCCTCCCTTTGTGCTTGAGCAGCTCAAAGCTTATTGTGGACACTTGAGAAACGTTGGATTCACACATTTCCAAGCCGCTCATTTGGCCCTCGCGTCGACTGGCCTTGACGAGCCCTTGATGCCTTGTCGAAGAATCTCTCAAACGTGATGTTCTCTGCATATTTTGCGGAGTTTTAAACGCTCAGGCCTCTTCATTTAAATTCCCCATAGCAGGACATGGCACAGCGGGTGCTACTTTTTTCCCTGCAGTGTTATTGATGTTTGTTATGTATTGTTTTTTTGACAGCCCTATTTGTGTCGCGGGCACATGCTATTTGTTTATTTTTTTTTCAGTCGACGGAGGTAGGTTTTCAAATTGTGTTGACCAATTGCTCAGCTGGGTCCGAAACAACGACAGAAGAAAGTGATACATTGTTGTGTCCTATTTATTGAGGCCCATAGTCAACATGCGCGTCATCTTTGATAGATGTAACTGTATCAATTTTCAGAATTGGCATAATTTCCCCAACGTTGCCAGCTCACACAGGTTTTGCAAGTTGATACATGTCTGGCGAGTGGATACACAAATAGCGTTGATGTCCTTATCATAACACCCCCGGGAAAGATAGCGGTTAAGCACTACTAACCGTTTGCATCTTTCACCGTAACATTAGTCCTATTCCCCAGGCTTTTATTCGAAACAATATTAACTGACATCACTGATCGTGATAGATAAAAATTACCTCACATTATTGTCATCAAAGCCTAAGGCGATATCTCTGTCATCTGATGCCATTTGTAGAGGCACAAGCCTACTGTTCTAGTGTCTCTTCAGCCTACTGAACTCAACTCCCTGATTAGTTGAGTTTAATCGGCCAGTGTCTCTTTCGATCTATGTTCAATCAATCGATGTGGTGATAATGAATTAATTGTTTTACATAAGACTATATTGTCAGTAGGCCTGAGCCACTTGACTCTTCAAGTCAAGACATCTCGAAAGCATTGGTCTTTCATACTCCAAAAATGTGTAGGTGGTTTAATAACACAGTAATATTGGATCTTCATGAATGAGTTTGAGATCTTAGTAGTTTGTCAAAAATATTGATGAACCAGCAGATTTACATAATTACCCTGTTGGGAAAATAATGTCCTCCTGCTAGGACAATCAAGTATTCTGTTCTACTCAACCACACAATGGAGGCAGGTAGCTGCTGTTGTGTGGTTAGAGAGATGAGCCAGCAACTGGAGGGTTGTCAGTTTGTATCTGGGGTCCGGCAGGAAGTGAGCTGGCAACCTGAGTGTTGCTGGTATCAAATCAAATCCTAGATGCCATTGCCTGCTGTTGTGCCCTTGAGCAAGGCACTTAACCCCCCACAACAACAGCTCCCCGGGCGCCCAGTGTGGCAGCCCCCCGCACCTCTCCCCCCAAAAATCTGTATGTGTGTCTTCTCGGAGGGGTTGGGTTAAAAGCGGAAGTCAAATTTCGGTTGGACCTTGTGTGCAATTGACCTATACAGTCAATTGACCAAAGTGCCTTGCTCAAGGGCACAATGGTAGGCAATGGCATCTTAATCTTAACCTGCAAAACAGCACAATGACTAGTAAAATGATAGACTGTGCTACCTTGGAACCCCGGCAGCCCCCCCCCCCCCAAAGTAATTTTTTTTGAAAAGGCCTGGGAACACTAACATACCATTACACCACTCATTTATTTTGTATAGAAAACATAATGAAAGGTAAAGCTGTGCTGTTTGGTGTCTGTTTCCCAGGGCCAGGATGTCCAGCGAGGTGCAGAGACCGGACGATAGCCCCAGCACCAGTGGGGGGAGCTCGGATATCGAACAACGAGAATCATCAGTTCCCCCAGAACAGGAGCGGGAACAAGCACAGCCCAAAAAGAAGGAGACTAAGATCTCCAGTAAAACAGCTGCCAAACTCTCAACCAGTGCCAAGAGGTAAACCTTGAATCTGGCTCAGTTTAGTGGTATTTAAGTGGGGCAGGTTTGAGCACCTTCCTATCCTCAGGGTGGTGAGTTACACTGAGTGTACAAAACATTAGGAACACCTTCCTACTATTGAGTTGCACCCTCTTTTGCCCCCAGAACAGCCTCAATTCGGCAGGGCATGGACTGTACAAGGTGTCGAAAGCATTCCACAGGGATGCTGGCACATGTTGACACCAGTGCTTTCCACAGTTGTGTCAAGTTGGCTGGATGTACTTTGGGTGGTGGACCATTCTTGATACACACAGGAAACTGTTGAGTGTGAAAAACCCAGCAACGTTGCATTTCTTGATACACTCAAACCGGTGTGCCTGGCACCTACTACCATACCCTGTTCGAAGGCACTTAAAATCTTTTGTCTTGCCCATTCACTGTCTGAATGGTACACAATCCATGTCTCAATTGTCTCAAGGCTTAAAAATCTTTCTTTAACCGGTCTCCTCCCCTTCATCTATGCCGATTTGAAGCGGATTTAACAAGTGACATCAATAAGGGATCATAGCTTTCACCTGGATTTACCTGGTCAGTTTGTCATGGACAGAGCAGGTGTTCCTAATGATTTGTAGGCTCATTGTATATAACGCTAACTGGTCCTATGGACATCAGTATTCTAGTCACACTCATGCAATTAATATATCCATTAGATTTAATCCATACAACATATGTAATGAAAGGTCACCTTGTTGCATCTATCGCATCATGACACTGTAATGCCCGTCATTCATCTGACAGGCAGAATACTATGATGACTATGCCCCTGAGTCTTTCCTGGCCGTGTGATGATAAGAGCTGACCAGGAAACACTCTGGACTTGGCCTGCTTATCCTTGGTTATAGGATATTCATAGCGCTTTCCTTAGCTAGGTCAGGTGGCCTGAGCCGTAACGATGATGACCATACTTTCATAACACATTTCTGTGTGGTTAGTGTTGTCACGAACAGCATTCCCACTGCCGCCAGCCTAGCCTTGCCAGTGGAAACACAGATTGATGCGAGGTGATGATAGAATAATGCAACCAGCTGAGCCAGGGATTGGCTGAGGCTACAGCGCTTTTTATAACTACCCCTGATATTTGGAACATCTTCCTGATGTGTAGCACACTTATAAGAGAGTCCACTGTGCTCAAACCCAGGGTTTTAAGTATTACGACCGCAACACTGGACACCACAGGTCTCTGTTGATTAAAGGGGGTGCAGTTATGTCAGTGATGGTGTAATGTGTTTCCATGGCGTTTTCCCCCCATGCCTGGTTCAACACAGATGGATGTGACATAACATTATGACTGATGGGTTAAATTGCACTGTTGTGTGTGTGAATCATTACATGTCATCGTGATTTGTCAGCCTTTTTATACGAAGATGTTTATATGATGTTATTAACCCCAGAGGTTGCCTCATCACATTTGTAATGTGCCTTACGCTGCTTCCTCATGGAAAAGTCAGTTTAACAACAGTATGGCACTGTGTGACACCATTAGAGTTGGGTGATATTTGGGGAGACCTCTTCTATGATATGCTAATCTAAATATCGTGATATCTGATATAATAGTTTTGCGCCGTTAATTACTAAATCATTCCAGACTGTATAATGTTTGTGCTTATTTACAATATAGTGGCATTCTCATTAAATAATCTTAGCATTTCTTTGGGGGGGGCTTCATTTATTTAGACATTTTAAACACATTGATAAAACTGCACAGTTTTCTAGTCTTGCACATCACGATATCGTCTTGCACGTCACAATATATCGTCAGTGTCAAATATCACGATATTCGATTGAATCATATATCGGCCCAACCCTAGACATAATAAGCCTACAATGGACTGCCTTGGCATTTGGTAAATGTAGATTTTTATACGTTAACTCATATGACTGCAATTTGTGGTCTGGTCTACTTGTATCATCATGTTCTATGGATTTATTAACAACATGATATTTGTGCATTTCATTATCACATTGGGGTCAAATGCACTCTGGGAGCTTTTTCAGTTATGTGATTAGAGATATTCATTGCCACAAAGATTAAAACAGAGTATCATTGTTTTTCAGGATTCAGAAAGAACTTGCAGAAATTACACTCGACCCACCTCCAAACTGCAGGTAAGGAAAGATTGCTCTCTACCAGCGTTTATGTTTATTAACCTTGCTAATGTTATGGCCTTGGGATTTCAGGATATACTGTATTTCTGTTAAGGATTCTTGGTTCTAAGAATGAAGTATGAACTTCAGTTTTTCTGGTTTTACATAGGCGGTCAGGTATTACAGTGGTACTTCCTTGTTATGATAAAGATGTTTATCATACACATAAGAGTGATTTACGCTAGCACTTTTCACAACATTTCTATAGTTTGTTCTTTTACCTAACACAAGATGTAGGCCTACTTATCTAACCGTATAGGAAACGTACCATTTTAGATCATATGATTTCAGTTTAAAGCCCATCTAAAAAGGGAAAAGAGAACGTGATTTTAAAAAGCTTTGATTGTCACAAACGGACAATGGTTATTGTGTTCTGCTGCTTGTCCTTTAAGGTAGAGATATGGTGGCCAGCTAGCGAGTGGCAGACCGACCACGTGCATCAGCCGCTGAATGACAAAAGGCATCCCTGGGGGATGTTGTGCAGAGGCCTTATTAACTTAAAGAACACAAAGTGACATTGTCATTGATTCTCCTCCCCTGTTTATAACAGCACGGTAATTACCTCAGTCTCAGCATTCAAATGCAAATTACCAGAGAAAATGGAGGCCAGGCACAAGGCAACTGCTGTTTTTTGGCCATTTTAGATTGGTTGTGTTCATTTTATATGCACCTGTTAAAACAACAAAGAGAAATGGCCCTGACTGACTCATCCAGCACTAAACAGACAGTTGTGTGTGTGTGGCGCTGTGAAGTAATCACTTTAACTGAGTTTCATGTAACACCCTTGCTGGAATGGTGAATATATATATAGGTAACCTTTTCATTCTAATTCAAAATGTAGTTACTGAAGGGTAAATGAGATATTGAGTATGGGCTCTTTACTCAAGGACTTCAAATAATCTGTTAAAATGGACTCTGAAAAATGAGGTTGTCACGTTGGAAATGATTTTGCTTTAGGCTACACAGGCAGAGTGATTAAAGGCGGCATAATTTTAAAGTAAAATAATCACTAACAGAAATGTACGCAGCCATAGAAATAACTAGTTGCCTGGAAAACAATTAGGCGTTTTAAAGATTATCCTCTCTGTGTATCCCAGGGCTGCATATTCATGCTAATCCCATAACAACTAGGGCCGGGACGATACCAGTATAGCAATATGTTTTTCTGTACACAAAAATGAAAAAACGAAGCAGACCAGACTCTTTGGTCCTTTTTAAAAATCTGCTGTATGTAAAATATTATGTGCTATAGCTTGAAAGTAAGTACAGTGAGGGAAAAAAGTATTTGATCCCCTGCTGATTTTGTACGTTTGCCCACTGACAGACAAATCATCAGTCTATAATTTTAATGGTAGGTTTATTTGAACAGTGAGAGACAGAATAACAACAAAAAATCCAGAAAAACGCATGTCAAAAATGTTATAAATTGATTTGCATTTTAATGAGGGAAATAAGTATTTGACCCCCTCTCAATCAGAAAGATTTCTGGCACTCTTAAAGGGAGTGCTCCTAATCTCAGCTTGCTACCTGTATAAAAGACACCTGTCCACAGAAGCAATCAATCAATCAGATTCCAAACTCTCCACCATGGCCAAGACCAAAGAGCTCTCAAAGGATGTCAGGGACAAGATTGTAGACCTACACAAGGCTGGAATGGGTTACAAGACCATCACCAAGCAGCTTGGTGAGAAGGTGACAACAGTTGGTGCGATTTATTTGCAAATGGAAGACACACAAAAGAACTGTCAAAATCCCTCGGCCTGGGGCTCCATGCAAGATCTCACCTCGTGGAGTTGCAATGATCATGAGAACGGTGAGGAATCAGCCCAGAACTACACAGGAGGATCTTGTCAATGATCTCAAGGCAGCTGGGACCATAGTCACCAAGAAAACAATTGTTAACACACTACACCGTGAAGGACTGAAATCCTGCAGTGCCCGCAAGGTCCCCCTGCTCAAGAAAGCACATATACATGCCCGTCTGAAGTTTGACAATGAACATCTGAATGATTCAGAGGACAACTGGGTGAAAGTGTTGTGGTCAGATGAGACCAAAATGGAGCTCTTTGGCATCAACTCAACTCGCCGTGTTTGGAGGAGGTGGAATGCTGCCTATGACTCAAAGAATACCATCCCCACCGTTAAACATGGAGGTGGAAACATTATGCTTTGGGGGTGTTTATCTGCTAAGGGGACAGGACAACTTCATCGCATCAAAGGGACGATGGACGGGGCCATGTACCGTCAAATCTTGGGTGAGAACCTCCTTCCCTCAGCCAGGGCATTGAAAATGGGTCGTGGATGGGTATTCCAGCATGACAATGACCCAAAACACACGGCCAAGGCAACAAAGGAGTGGCTAAAGAAGAAGCGCATTAAGGTCCTGGAGTGGCCTAGCCAGTCTCCAGACCTTAATCCCATAGAAAATCTGTGGAGGGAGCTGAAGGTTTGAGTTTCCAAACGTCAGCCTCGAAACCTTAATAACTTGGAGAAGATCTGCAAAGAGGAGTGGGACAAAATCCCTCCTGAGATGTGTGCAACCTGGTGGCCAACTACAAGAAACGTCTGACCTCTGTGATTGCCAACAAGGGTTTTGCCACCAAGTACTAAGTCATGTTTTGCAGAGGGGTCAAATACTTATTTCCCTCATTAAAATGCAAATCATTTTATAACATTTTTGACATGTGTTTTTCTGGATTTTTTTGTTGTTATTTTGTCTCTCACTGTTCAAATAAACCTACCATTAAAATTATAGACTGATCATTTCTTTGTCAGTGGGCAAACGTACAAAATCAGCAGGGAATCAAATACTTTTTTCCCTCACTGTACGTGACTAAATGACAACATGTTTGTTTTCAACATCAGGACTGTTTTCCTAAACAAGTTAAATCCCATTTGTGTTTTGTTTCCTTGCCACGATACTAATGAGTATCGCGATACTGGTATCGTCCTGGCCACAATAACAACTGAAATAATATGGTTTTTTTAACACATCCCAATTAAATGTTCTTCCACTGTTATAATGGTCTGATTAGGGTTATAGAATATGTATAACAGACGCCTTCAATAATCCTTAAGAGTCTATTGATGCAACCGTGCGTCAATATAAGTAACAAAATACAAAAATCGGTCACTTTAAGCTAGATATGTTTTTTTTTTACATGGGCTGCGTCTCAATCCGCATCTGCCTATGTCGGTCTTCCGCATCTGCCGAGCTATAGCGTTGTTTGTCAGACCATGAGGCATCCCGAAAATCGGTCTTCTCACGAAAGCGGTTTTGTTTTACGAAGGTTTGGTTCTATCATGGGACTTGTCTGACGGTAGCCCATACAAATGAATGGAGGTAGTTTTGTGCCAACAAAAATAAGGGGTTAAATATGTGTCCAGAACTAAAATATTTCCTGAGCTTTCTTATATCTCCTAGATATAGGACAGACGCTTGAACCTTATTCCGTATGATTTATTTTTTTACTGTCTTTTTTGCCATTTATGAATGTGTTATACAGTGCATTTCTATGGATTATGGTAGTTAAGGCCAAATTCAATATATTATCAAATATTTTTTTGTTGTTGATATTTTTGATGCCTAAAGGGTTCCTAAAATTCTAAATCCAATAGCTAAATGATCCATGGTATGACCATCTTAAAACAATTCCATATATAAGCTTAGTAGATCACACCCTTTTAAGTGAATGTTGATAAGGGCAAAAAAATTATTTGTGTTGCATGGAAAAAGAGGCTTGACAAAGTCAATGTCATCATTTATGCCTTACACACCGCTCACTACTGACTCAAAGGTTATTCATTTTATTTCACACTGCAAGTGGTGTCACTGTCTGTTGGCCCCTTCAGGAGACAGTGTGTGTTGTGTTGAAAATATCACCTCGCTCGGCACATTACACACAGAGCCGGGCCGGCTGATTTATTTCCTCTCGTCGCTCACCCCACTGAGAGGCCTGTAGTCAGACATTCCCTTTGTTTAAGCAGGGGAGAGTCTCCCAGCCTTATCATCCTGTAATAAAACATCTCTGGAGATGGCCTGAAAATTTAATCACGAGGTGATCGTGGAAGGTTGAAAGTAATGGTTGATGTGTCGTTGGCTTCTGTCTAATCACTTTCTAGTACTCTGCTTTATAACAGTCCTAAGCGTCCGTGATATGACATTGTCTTTCATCAGCACTGTTACTAAATATTTGTTAGAAATTGCATTTGTTCCAAGCGGTTTGGAGCCTGTTGGTGTTTATTCAGCATGTGAACACGAGGGCAGTAAGATGTCATTCCCTGCTTCAGTTTACTAACATTATTGTGATAGCTCTCTCACCTTGTGTCACTCATCAAACACGTTTTTATATTTAAAAAAAAATAAAAATGTCACCTTTATTTAACCAGGTAGGCTAGTTGAGAACAAGTTCTCATTTACAACTGTGACCTGGCCAAGATAAAGCAAAGCAGTGTGACACAGACAACAACACAGAGTTACACATGGAATAACATGAAATAAACAATGAACAAGCCAATAACACAATAAACAAGTCAATGACACAGTATAAAAAAAGAAAGTCTATATACAGTGTGTGCAAAAGGCATGAGGAGGTAGGCAATAAGTAGGCCATAGTAGCGAAGAATTACAATTTAGCAGATTAACACTGGAGTGATAAATGAGCAGATGATGATGATGATGATGTGCAAAAGAGCAGAAAAGTAAATAAAACAGTATGGGGATGAGGTAGGTAGATTGGGTGGGCTATTTACAGATGGACTATGTACAGCTGCAGCGATCGGTTAGCTGCTCAGATAGCTGTTTTTAAAGTTGGCGAGGGAAATGTAAGTCTCCAGTTTCAGCGATTTTATTTTATTGTATTTTATTTTTTTATATATATATATATATATATTTTGCACACATTGATAAAACTGCACAGTTTTTTGCAATTCGTTTCAGTCACTGGCAGCAGAGAACTGGAAGGAAAGGCGGCCAAATGAGGTGTTGGCTTTGGGAATGATCAGTGAGATATACCTGCTGGAACGTGTGCTACGGGTGGGTGTTGTTATCGTGACCAGTGAACTGAGATAAGGCGGAGCTTTACCTAGCATAGACTTATAGATGACCTGGAGCCAGTGGGTCTGGCGACGAATATGTAGCGAGGGCCAGCCGACCAGCCGACTAGAGCATACAGGTCACAGTGGTGGGTGGTATAAGGTGATTTGGTAACAAAATGGATGGCACTGTGATAGACTGCATCCAGTTTGCTGAGTAGAGTATTGGAAGCTATTTTGTAGATGACATCGCCGAAGTTGAGGATTGGTAGGATAGTCAGTTTTACGAGGGTAAGTTTGGCGGCGTGCGTGAAGGAGGCTTTGTTGCGAAATAGAAAGCCGATTCTAGATTTGATTTTGGATTGGATTGGAGATGTTTAATATGAGTCTGGAAGGAGAGTTTACAATCTAGCCAGACACCTAGGTATTTATAGTTGTCCACATATTCTAGGTCAGAACCGTCCAGGGTGGTGATTTGAAACCAAATAGGCTTTGGGCATTGTGATTTTGCTAACTGTCAGATATTTCAAGTATTGCTGCACAAGCAGCAATGTTTATGTCATGAAACAATGAAAAGGGTCTGGAACATAATAGCATTTATTCTGACTGAATGTTGCCATTGTCGTATAGCCTACTGTAGCACTGGACACGTCTCTCTTGAGGCCAGATGCACTCTAATTTGGATGATTTACACTGTCAGTCTTCAGCACAAATAGATTCTGCTGGCCTCTGAATCCAAATGGCATGATGTAATGCCCTTAAAGATGCCCAAACCAAACCGTGTCACTTTTTGATGATGCCAGGCCCAATAGGAAGTGTCCGCACTCAGCAGGATTTATAACATGACATTGTGTGTTGTTGACTGGTTGCTTGTTGCTATACTTGTTGTCGACATGCATTCTCTGAGCCATGAGGCAAATAAACAATAATACCCACACTGATCTCCATCCCCCTTTTTAAATGATGGTATCATCTCCACTACTGTGACTGAGTGACTGCTGCTTATTAGTGTTGCGTTGTGGCCCTCTGGGGTTCTGTGGGAGTGACAAACTCTGAGCCATTTTTCACAGGCTTTACCAGGGGACTTAACGTCTACGAGGTCACAGCGGGGAAGTTATCAATATTCATGAGGGGGAGGGGATGTGCGCCACAGTCGCCTCTGTGAAATATACTTGATCATTGTCATTTGCGGCTGAACTTTCAAGAATTTCAGCGCATATATCCAAGATTCTTGAAAAAGACTCTGGAACAGAACATTTATTTGAAAACCAGTGTGTGTAGATCGTTGATGGTTTATGACATTTGTTCTCATGCATTCAAAGTTGTACAAATCACAGAGATGACGAACCTAATAAATCTTCTATTGTCTAAATAATATATCAAACTGTTCATGACCTTTTTGATAATGGTTGTTTCCCAGTGGTGCAAAATACTGTATGTTTACAGATTAAGGTTTAATAACGGGAACCATGTTACCAGGATTTCCCGTCCAAACCCACTCCCATTTCCCGGGATAAATAACTGCGAGAAACTGGTAAATTATAATTAATTATTTATATGAACAGCATGATGTGAAATGGAACTGTTAAATTATACAGAGTGGCTATGGATACGGAGTTTCTGTATCCCAATTTGCCTAGGCTAAAAATATAGATATTTCTGCGCATGTGCAAGATTGTTTATTTATTATTTTACGTAGCCGAGTGCCCACTCCGATTCCTACGTATTTGCTGTGCTCCGCTGCCACTCCCCCTCCTTGATGGCCTTTGTCTGGTCACTGGTGTAGTCTACAAACTTAATGTTGTACACAACTGTTTGAGCTATTGCCTTCCATGCCTCAGTAAGCAAAAGCCCGATTTCATGTTATTTTTTTCAGGAGTAGAGTAGGCTTCATGCAGCTATTTGTGTTTTACACAAAATACATTATTGACATGTTTGTACAAACTTTGTCAGTATTGCAAACATAAGCGCGACACCAACAGGCAGGCCAGCCAGTTGTTATCTGCTGAGTTGCATGCAGCTAGTTCGTCTCGCCACGATATCAGCATAAACAAACTCGCCCATTGTCAGATTATTTTCACAGGTCCGGATACATGCTCGGCTGCCCAGAGGTGGAACGCAGCAAGACACCGACACGCAGTCTAATTAGCAATTTCATGTTATTTTTTCATCATCATTGTGAATATTGGCTAAGCTGCAGTGTTTCCTCTGCAAAAATGTGAAGTGGGGGGGAAATGTTGCGAGGGGATGTCCATATTATCAGGTATGCTATTAGCAAAAAGCATTATCACACTAAGTCACTCCCCAAACATTATTTTTAGGTAGGGTGTCGTTTTACCCCAAGTTACCCGACAATTTACCCGAGTTACATTTAGCATTCATGTGCTGAACTTTTTAAATGGTGCAGTTCGCGCATATTTATTTTTTGCAGTGGGCTCAGCGCCACAGCTTAATGACAATGCTAAGCTCACCAGGAGGCAGACAGGAACTACAATATGGCAGCAGTTAAAGATTAGCCATCATCACACACAACGCTGATTGTTTTTTTCTTAAGTGTAGGGACTGCTTCCTGCTTGTGCAACTGCAATATCCGTTCCGACAGACAGAGAAGGTTATAGCCTTCATCATATATGTTTTCGAATGTTTGTTCAAATCGCTGCAGGGTTTTTATTTGAACAGTTCAGAAATATGAATGAGGTGGAGACGGGCTACATCATCATGGCTAAGAAGAGGGTGAGTAAAGAGCAAAACATGAAGGGAGGGGTAGTGTGAGCAGCTACGTTAGAAAAACGAATGTTTGCGTAAAGTAACACATGCGCAAAACATGATCAGGCTCCTAAGCTTTGAGAAAGAGGGTTTGCTGAAGCGGGGCATGGGCGAAAACTCCGTATCTGTAGCCACGGCCTAAAAGCAAATGTATGCTTGATCCAGAGAATCTTGTTTCTCATGGTCTGAGAGGGTTTTTAGGTGCCTTTTGGCAAACTCCAAGCGGGCTGTTATCTGCCTTTTACTGAGTGGCATCTGTCTGGCCACTCTACCATATAGGCTTGATTGGTGGAGTGCTGCAGAGATGGTTGTCCTTCTGGAAGGTTCTATCTCCACAGAGGAACTCTGGAGCTCTGTCAGAGTGACAATCGGGTTCTTGGTCACCTCCCTGGCCCTTCTCCCCCGATTCCTCAGTTTGGCCGGGAGGTCAGCTCTAGGAAGAGTCTTGGTGGTTCCAAACGTCTTCCATTTAAGAATGGTGGAGGCCACTTCTTGGAGACCTTCAATGCTGCAGACATTTTTTGTTACCCTTCCCCAGATTTGTGCCTCGACACAATCCTGTCTCGGACCTCTACGGACAATTCCTTTGACCTCATGGCTTGATTTTTGCTCTGACATGCACTGTCGACTGTGGGACCTTATATAGACAGGTGTGCGTCTTTCCAAATCATGCCCAATCAATTAAATTTACCACAGGTGGACTCCAATCAAGTTGTAGAAACATCTCAAGGATGATCAATGGAAACAGGATGCACCTGAGCTCAATTTCAAGTCTCATAGCAAAGGGTCTGAATACTAATGTAAATAAGGTATTTCTGTTTTTCATTTGTAATACATTTACAAACATTTCTAAAAACCTGTTTTTGCTTCGTCATTATGGGGTATTGTGTGCAAATTGAGGGGGGAAAAATATTTTATCTGTTTTAGTATAAGGTGGTAACATAAGAATGTGAAAAGAGTGAAGGGGTCTGAATAGTTTCCGAATGCACTGTATAGACTACATGGTGAGATTATGATGGACAAAGGGGCAAGATCATTTTAATTTTTCAAACAGCAGCCAAGCAGTGATCATCATGTCACCAGAATGAGACCCTAGACATCTATTGGAAAGGATCATCAAGCTCATCACCTTCACTTTCACCACCATGTGAAGTTCATCATCATTTATTTAATCAACCATCTGTAGCCTAATAAATTGCATGCTTTCCCGACAAGTCGTAGTGGGAGGACCACACGTCATCGCATTACTCCAAGTTTACGTCGATATGAAGGTTTATATCCATTTTTGAGCAGAAAAGCATTTCCACTGACATTTGCCGCATAATTCATTTTACAGACACAAAAGATCTCACCTTGTCTAGTGTATTTGGTTTTGTCACCAAAAAATGTCATGACATACTTTTTTTTTTACCTGATGTACTAAAAGTGCTGTAGTTTCTAAATGGTTCACCCAATATCAATGACAATCCCCTCAAATTAAAGCTGACAGTCTGCATTTTAACCTCATAGTCATTGCTTAATTTCAAGTGCTGGAGTAATGAGTCAAAGCAAAACAAAAATGTCACTCTTCCAATACTTTGAGATCACTTTATATACAGTGGCTTGGGAAAGTATTCACCCCCTTGGCATTTTTCCTATTTTGTTGCCTTACAAGTCTCTTGGGGTATGTCTCTGTAAACTTGGCACATCTAGCCACTGGGATTTTTGCCCATTCTTCAAGGCAAAACTGCTCCAGCTCCTTCAAGTTGGATGGTTTCCACTGGTGTACAGCAATCCTTAAGTCATACCACAGATTCTCAATTGGATTGAGGTCTGGGCTTTGACTAGGCCATTCCAAGACATTTAAATGTTTCCTCTTAAACCACTCGAGTGTTGCTTTAGCAGTATACTTAGGGTAATTGTCCTGCTGGAAGGTGAACCTCCGTTCCAGTCTCAAATCTCTGGAAGACTGAAACAGGTTTCCCTCAAGATTTCCCTGTATTTAGGGCCATCCGTCATTCCTTCAATTCTGACCAGTTTCCCAGTCCCTACCAATGGAAAAACATCCCTACAACATGCTACCACCACCATGCTTCACTGTGGGGATGGTATTCTCAGGGTGATGAGAGGTGTTGGGTTTGCGCCAGACATAGTGTTTTTCTTGATGGCCAAAAAGCTCAGTTTAAGTCTCATCTGACCAGAGCACCTTTTTCCATATGTTTGGGGAGTCTCCCACATGCATTTTGGCACACACAAAATGTGTTTGCTTATTTTTTTTTTTTAAGCAATAGCTTTTTTCTGGCCACTCTTCCATAAAGCCCAGCTCTGTGGCGTGTACGCCTTAAAGTGGTCCTATGGACAGATACTCCAATCGCCGCTGTGAAGCTTTGCAGATCCTTCAGGGTTATCTTTGGTCTCTTTGTTGCCTCTCTGATTAATGCCCTCCTTGCCTGGTCTGTGAGTTTTGGAGAACAGGAAAACCTGCAAAATCGGCAGTGTATCAAGTACTTGTTCTCCCCACTGAATGGTATGTATGTATGTATGTATGTATGTATGTATGTATGTATGTATGTATGTATGTATGTATGTATGTATGTATGTATGTATGTATATGAGATCATGTGACACTTAGATTGCACACAGGTGAACTTTATTTAACCAATTATGTGACTTCTGAAGGTAATTGGTTGCACCAGGTCTCATTTAGGGGCTTCATAGCAAAGGGGGTGAATATATATCCATGCACCTTTTTTTCTTTTTTTTGTTGAATTTTTTAACTTCTCTTCACCAATTTTGACTATTTTGTGTATGTCCATTACATGAAATCCAAATAAAATCCATTTAAATTACAGGTTGTAAGGCAACAAAATAGGAAAAACGCCAAGGGGGATGAATACTTTTGCAAGGCACTGTATATGATGTCCTAGCCTGCATCTTTTAGGTAATACATTCAATGAAGTATTACCTCTCCAATGGCATCTCTCCTTAGCTCTTGTGGAGCCCCAGGAAAAGCTAGACTAGAATAGCTTGTTGGACATTTGTTTTGTGCAGTTCTAATATACTATTCGAAGAGGGATGCAGGCTTGCTCTTGTTTTCTGAAAGTTAAATACAGCAGCCAAAATAACTTGTGGGGAGTTTGAAAGGAGAAAGAGAACTCTTGATGGGCTTTAGCGGTTAAGTTTGTGAAGAGAAGCGAACGCCATCTGCATCTTAGTCATTATTCAAGCATGTCATTACAATGATGAAGATGAGGGGAGAACCAAGCGTATTTAATTTAACTGTTGAGAGCGAGGAAGGAATAAAGGAACAATTGAGCACGAAAGAGAAGGTAATACGCACGTCTCACAACATTAGGGGAAATATTATGAAAGGTAGGCTAAAGCATCAGCATACTAATTATCAGTGCTTGACTTGGGCTGGAGATGTACGGAGCGCCGTACACGCACCTATCATTTTTGGGGGAATTGCATACCAGCTCCTCTAAAACAAAGTATCCTATCGCTGGCCCAGATTCATACATCGAGGCCAAACAAGCTAATCAGAGTGGAATGATGGCGGGATCTGCATTGAATAGCAATGGAGAATGGGCATTAATTTCTGATTCTGCTTTGTTCAGGTTTATTTGCTGCTAGTCTGTGAATCTCTGGGTGACAGTAGGCTGTTTGAGATTGCGCAGATTGAAAATGCGGCAACATAAATGCACATGCTCTGCTCCAAATTATCAAATGAGGGTTTGTTAGGTCATGAAAATTAGTTTCAGAATGTTTTTGTTAATGTAATTCATCAAGGCACGCTTTTAAATATTATCAATCACTCACTTAAAAATCTACATATCAACCATCATTGGAATGACCCTTCAGTGAGTGTCTGTGTGTATGCCAGTGCGAGTGGGCCGTTGCACAAGGAGAGAGAGTGTGACATTTCAGCAGCAGGTATAAAATGACAGGCAACAGACTGACTAGATAACTTGTAGCAGTTATGTTTTAAGTTGGCTATCTCGCTAGTTAACTAACTAAGCTTTAATGTCATTGTTGCCTTTCCACTGGCAATGTGGATAGCCTAAAATAAATCTGCTGGAATTCCCCTCTATTAAACAGTAGTCATATAATTGCGACAAATAATGTGCATCTATCTCCCCTGAAACATGAATATTTTAGCCTAATATAAACATGTCTAGTTAGATACCTTGCTTTGAAGTATTCTACCTTATCTATTTGATTCATTGAATTAAGGAATCATTTTATAAAGACAAAGGTATTGGTTTGTAATGTTGCAATAGTGGCAACCATCCTCTAGGATAGCTACTGGGTGTGCAGGCTTTTGTTCAAGCCCTGGCCTAACCACATCGACTGCTCAACATGATCTTGATAAGTAGACTTGGGTGGTTCAGGGCTGAATCAAAAGCCAAGCCTGCACCCCCAGGAGCTCTCCTGATGAAAGGTTGACCACGTGTTAACAACTTGACTGACAGTGCAGTTCTACTTTGTGTGGGGGGGGGTTAAACGCCTTGATCAAGGGCACAACGGCAGGATATGGTAGGTCTACATGGGATCAGACACAGCAGCCTTCCAGTCAATAATGCTTACGTTTTCATGTAGGCTATAGTACTGGAAATTTGGTTAAAAGTGTATAAACCCTTAACGGAGAACAATCGGGGGTCTCAATAGCATAATGTAATTTGTGAATTTCGGTGAAAAAAGTCTAATGGACCAACTTGGGAAAAGACAGCGCCTGCATTCTTTCATCCCAAGTCAAGCACAAATTGTAAATGGACCCTATTATATTTCGAAATCAAATTCAGTGTTAGTGGTGGTGACCAACCCTCCTCCTGAACAAAGCACTACTGGGTCTGGGTGTGCAGGGTTTTGATTGACACATCTGATTCAACTAGATTTTAGTGTAAAACTGCCGTGTCCTGATGGCCAAACATCCATAGGATTACAACATAAACATCCATGATCAAATTCCCTATCATAATGTCTGGGATTGGTATTTACAATGTGGGTGTGGGCTGGTGTGTATTGGTGGATTAGTGATAAACTGATGGCAAACATCCATGGCATTACAACATAAACACATCGCTGATCAGTTTCACTATCATAATCTATGTCTGGAGTGGGATTTGTTTTGTTTTATGTTGTGGTTTCTGCGTGCAAGTCTTCCACCAGCATTGCGTGTTCTCTCCCAGCTTCATGGTTTGAACGAGGTGCGTAATTCCAGTCCATATAATACAGTCCAAGATTACTGGAGCTTGTTTCATTTATTTACCCAAGAGAGCATACATCTATGGGCTTTTATGTTTTTCTGTCGTGCGTAATGTGCGATAGCCTATCATATGTACACCTATTGGATAACGGAACAATCACAGTGGCAGTTGTAGACCATTTCAACTGGGGGGGCAAGCTGGGGCCAGTTGTACTGTTAGAGGGGCCAGTTACATTAGGCGTTATTGTTGTCATATCGTTTTGCATGTTGTACGATACTGTTGTGTTCCGCCTAAAGCCGTCCCTCTAAATGTGTGGGTTAAATTAGTGTTCCGCGTTGCCACTGTCTCATAACGGATGTAAAAAAACTAACGATAGCAAAAATGTGTTATGTAAAAATTATTTCATACTCCACATTTAGGGGGGCCACAAGGGGGTCCAAAATTGTTGTCACAGGGGCACTGCCCCCCCCCCCCCCCTAGAACCGCTAGTGCACAATCATTGGTGCTATTTGGGGTTAGGGCTCCTAAAATTTGATTAATGTAGGGCTCATCTGGCTCAGGTAGCACCAGGCTTGAATTTTCATGCCGATCAAAGCTTTAATCAAATCCAGACATATTTATATGCTTTAGAATGACACTTCTGGTTTTGGCGGGAAATTCTGGGTTACTCGGGAGAAACGTTTTTTTTAAATCTTGGGATGGAACATTCTGTAAAATACATGCAACATATTAAACCCTAGTACAAATACAGGATCTTAATTTGATCAGTCTTTTGTTGCTGAGAATTGATTTACATAAACAAACACATGGTTATATTAACAGTATTGCACTTTTCATGTAGCTACTTTTGGCCAGCTAATAGCCTAACCACTCATCAAGCAACATTATGGACTAAACGTTAAAATCCTTTTGCAGCAGGATAATTTTGCTGTGACAATATAGGTCAAGCTGAGATCCTACACCTGTACATGATTTCAAATGTTTCATCTCATCTGCTATTGACAATAGTGTAGCATCTGTTGAACTAGGCATGTTCTAATAAAGTGAGGTCGTTTTGTGACTGAAGGTAACATGCTCTGTTCCAAACCTCAGACATCATCTCACGTTAATGTATCCTTATTGCCCTCCACCAAGGCACTTGTTTGAAAGCTAACACAGCCTGTTTTGATTCATGCGTATCATTTGGATTCTCAATGTCCTCATTTGTGCAGCACTTCCCACAAACATTTGTCCCAAATGTTATTAATATGTTCTAGGGGAAACCAAGTGTGACACATCACTCTATAGTGAAGTCTAGCCATTACACAATTGGTTCACCGAAGCCATTTAGGACATTGAGACTGACAGGATGGTAATCCACAGTAAGCAAACAGTAAAATCTTGACAAAGGAACAAATAACTCCAAAGTAAACAGTTGCTCTTTGAATCCATTACCATTTTGGCAGGGATGCCATCTCAAAGCTTAATGGGTTTCAACGAATTACTAGACCGTTAGTTCCAAGAGGAATTAGGCTCCATTTTACCATCTCAGTTATTTCTATTGTACAGACAAAAATGTACAATGTGTTCATCATAATCAACTGAGATTGCTGGTGGTGACAACTTGTAAATTAAGTTCCTTTGTTAGATGAGTAATAAACTGAGAACGTATATAAATGAATAATACCTTTTTTTTCTGCCATGTCGGCACAGAAATGTGGCCTAGGCCTAAAATATTTAATCAGCTGGACAAACGTTTAAATGAGGCAATACAGGACACCGATAGGGCTGTGACAGGCATGGAATGTTGGATGCCGGTAATTGGCCAGCCAAATGACCGCGGTCTCCGTAGTAAAACAAAATAAATGTATATATTTGTTTTTTTGGGGGGGCACATTTTCTCCTTTCCTCAGCTCCGGACTGCATGTGCTGCCATGGAAATAGAATGAATAGAACAGGCGTCCCCAATGCATGGGTGGACTGGCGGCCATTGCAAGTGTACCCATAGAGTAAAAGTAGGAATTGTACACTTTAGGGATGTTAACCGTTAGTCGGTTAGCTGACGAAAAACACATTTGACCCGTCATGCTTATTGGTCTATAGGTGAATTTGCATAATTTTGTGGAATTAAATTGGCGCGTGTGTATTTTCGTTAGTCGTCGTGCAGTTTGTTAATCACAAGAGCACAGCATACAGAGCCTAGTTTGAGGAGCGGAAAAGCCTACCACCTGTCAGACAGCGCGAGAGTTTCTCCTAAAAAAGCCTGTAGGCTACTGGAGTGAAACCTGCCTTTGTAAACTCAGTCATTGCGCAACAAATAACAATTCTAAATGCAATCGCGTGATAACTTTGGTGGCCACGATTAATTATAAAAGAGCTATTTTTATTTGTCAATCGCAACTCGTAAAGCGCGCCATCCCATTCGCCATTCGAATGCATAGGCTATATATAGCCTGCCTACGGTTGACTATCAAAGCGTCACCCACTACTTTGCCATGTGAGCTTGAGGTGGTATAATTGTTTGAAACCTGAACGTTTTTACTTTACTTCTAATAATGAGGCATGTCTTACCTTGCTTCAAAGTAGCCATACGAAAATCAAGCCATAGAAACGTGGAGGAAATTATTTTATAGACTTTCTCATGCCATTAAGCAGCATTCATCTCTTATTCTATTGGTTTTCATATCAACTTTCTATCGTTGTCCAGAAGCCAAAGGCACAATCCTAGTCGTTTTAGCAACCCATCATAGTTGCTATTAGATTCCCCATCTAAGTTTCTAACTGATATTTTCATCTCTGTCACATGGAACTGCTCGCATTAAGTGCGCAGTTTAGAACAGTTTTCCACAAATTGCATTTGGGCAAATGTTTGAAAATGATGTTTCGTTAGCTGCTTCATTACATGAGTTGCATGTTCAGTAATAGGCTATAGGCTATAGCCTTAGGCTTGCTATTGCTGCATGTTTCCATGCGCTTAATCAAAAATGTCCGGTCCTTGTATGCTTACATAGTATCAGAGAGGAAGTGAGAGGTTTTACTCTCGCCAAGATCTGTCCAAAATAATCCCAATGCGTTTCTATGGGTTTATTTTGGGCCTAAACTTGACGCCTGCCTTCCCGCCTTGGGATGACTGCCATTGTTAGGGCGGAAACATAAGCATCTCGTCATTGTATACTTGTCATGTTGGATGTATACTAATGTCTCTGTAATGAGATTTGTGTCTTCCCTGTGGCTCAGTTGGTAGAGCATGGTGTTTGCACCACCAGGGTTGTGGGTTTGATTCCCACGGGGCCAGTATGGGGGGGAGAAAATAATGTATGCATTCACTACTGTAAGTCGCTCTGGTTAAGAGCGTCTGCTAAATGACTGAAATGTAAATGTAAATGTATACAGATCTCTGATAATATTTTCGGTTGGGCACGTCATTTTATTGTTTGTGAAAAAATGTAACCGTTTGTTGACAGGTTTAATGAGGGTCAGTTAGACGGCAGCAAAATGGACCGATATTTGAATCCCTAGTACCCATCAATATGTGCTGTGGTTTATTGATTTAACTCAACTGAGAGAACCAAAAATACATTCCATTGCATTGCATCATCAGTTATCATTTGAATGAACGTTCTACATTACTATGGAAATTATTGCATCACAACACCAGACAGCCATTGCAAGTGTACCCATGAATTTACCAGTCAAATTACCAGCCCGTTCTATTCATGTTTAAGCAAAGGGCAACAAAGTTTCATCACATCACCTAAATTCACTATAATAGGCAAGGCCTAATATGTAGACTAGCATACAAATGGTGGATTAATGACCAGTGGTGTAAAGAAATTAAGAAAAAATACTTTAAAGTACTACTTAAGTATCTGTACTTTACTATTTACATTTTCCCTGACACCCAAAAGTAGTCGTTACATTTTTGAATGCTTAGCAGGACAGGAAAATGTGTGAAATTCATGCACTTATCAAGAGAACATCACTACTGTCTCTGATCTGACAGACTCACTGCACACACATGCTTTGTTTGTAAATGATGTCTGAGTGTTGTGGTGTCCCTCCCTCCCTCCCGTTATCAGCAAATAAAATAAAATGGTGGCGTCTGGTTTGCTCTAAATAAGGAATAAAAACATTCTGAAGTCTTTTTTTACATTTTTTTTATACTTTTGATAGTATATTTGAAACCAAATACTTTTAGATTTGTACTCAAGTAGTGTTTTACTTGGTGACTTTAACTTGAGTAATTTTCTATTAAAGTATCTTTACTTTTACTCAAGTATGACAATTGGGTACTTTTTCCACCACTGTTAATGCCCCAGCCTGTGAATTAACTTCTAACTTCTCTGTCTTCACTGTTCAATTTTTGCGCAACGCATGCATCTCTATTGGCATCACCACTGGCCTCTCTCTTCCATCTTCTCTGTATGTCTCTTATAACTCTTGAACCAGTAGCCTAGCCCAATGTGTGTTCCAGAAGTAGAAATATATTTTGATAACTTATTTTGAGTAATTAAAAAATATACTTCACAAAAATATAAACGCAACATGTAAAGTGTTGGTTCCATGTTTCATGAGCTGAAATAAAAGATTCCAGGAATGTTTCATGCGCACTCAAAACATGTTTCTCCCAAATTTAGTGCGCAAATGTGTTTACATCCCTGTTAGTGAGCATTTCTCCTTTGCCAAGATAATCCATTGACCTGACAGGTGTGGCATATCAAGAAGTTGATTAAACTAAATTATCATTACACAGGTGCACCTTGTGCTGGAGACAATAAAAGGCCACTCTAAAATGTGCAGTTTTGTCACACAACACAATGCCACAGATGCGTGCAATTGGCATGCTGACTGCAGGAATGTCAACCAGAGCTGTTGCCAGAGAATTGAATGTTAATTTCTCTACCATAAGTTGCCTCAATGTCATTTTTGAGAATTTGGCAGTATATCCAACTGGCCTCACAACCGCAGACCACGTGTAACCACGCCAGCCCAGGACCACCTCCACATTCAGCTTCTTTACCTGCTGGATGGTCTGAGGCGAATCACCTGGACATTGATGAAACTGTGGGTTTGCACAACCGAACAATTTCTGCACTAACTGTCAGAAACCTCCTCGGGAAGCTCATCTGTGTGCTCGTCATCCTCAACAGGGTCTTGAACTGATTGCAGTTCGGCGTCGTAACCGACTTCAGTGGGCAAATGCTCACCTTCGATGGCCACTGGCACGTTGAAAAGGTGTGCTCTTCATGGATGAATCCCGGTTTCAACTGTACCGGTCAGATGGCAGACGTCGTATGGGTGAGTGATTTGCTGATGTCAGCATTGTGAACAGAATGCCCCATGGTGGCTGTAGGGTTATGGTATGGATAGGCATAAACTACGGACAATGAACACAATTGCATTTTATCTATTGCAATTTCAATGCATAGAGATACCGTGATGAGATCCTGATGCCCATTGTCGTGCCATTCATCCGCTGCCGTCACCTCATGTTTGAGCATGATAATGTATGACCCCATGTTGCAAAGATCTGTACACAATTCCTGTAAGCTGAAAATGACCCAGTTCTTCCATGGCCAGCATACCCACCAGAAATGGCACCCATTGAGCATGTTTGGGATGCTCTGGATCAACGTGTACGACAGTGTGTTCCAGTTACTGCCAATATCCAGCAACTTCACACAGCCATTGAAGGGGAGTGGGACAACATTCCCCAGGCCACAATCAACAGCCTGATCAAGTCTATGCGAAGGAGAAATGGGAAATAATGGTCACACCAGATACTGACTGGTTTTCTGATCCACACCCCTACCTTCTTTTTAAAGGTATCTGTGACCAACAGATGCATATCTGTATTCCCAGTCATGTGAAATCCATAGATTAAGGCCTAACAAATGTATTTATATTGACTGATTTCCTTACTGTAGCTCAGTAAAATCTTTGAAAAATGTTGCATGTTGTGTTTGTATTGTTGTTCAGCTTCTCTGATGTGATATGATCACATTGGCTGGTGGTAAAAATGCCTTAAATGGGGAATCCTCTGTTCTTCCAACACTCAATGTTTATGTTTACAATGAAATGTATTACATCAGAATACCCAATGTTATGTTTCCAATCAAATATATGAAGTAAATTAGAACCGTTTGCTATCAGTTGCATTTGCAAAAACGCTGTGATTGGATGATAGCTGTGAGGGTTAACGAATCCGGATCAAATCCTTTGATCTCCTCGAGCTCGTTAATGATAGAATTGCCAAAGGAGTGGAATGTAATAGCTGAATAGAGATGGGAACCAGGCTATATATATCGTGCTTCACCAACGAGTAACACCGCACCACTCATCTCTGCCAGTAACCTTCTGGTAACGAGTCCATTTCCTTGGCCACAAGGCCAAGCAACTGCCCCGGGCGCTGAAGCTTTGTGGGGGGGGTTATGTGTACTGAAAAATCCTCTGGTCGTGGCTGAATGGTTAAGGGTTTGGAGTGAGAGCAGCAGTGCTTTTCTGATGTAGCTACTTCAAGTATGGCCTCCTTTGTTTGTTGTGACATACTTCAGTTCAGTACACACAAACTCTGTGGGTTAAGTGGTTATTATTTTATTTTTTTAATGACTCATCATTTTGAGTCATTCATGTATGCGAAGCCTGTCTATTATGATAATGATTATATGCTCTACATTATTTATTGAGTCCTGAGATAAACATTTGCAATGCATAAGAAGCTTGCTTCAGGGACCCACCAGCAATGCTGAGAGGAGATAATGTTTACCTACCAAAGTCCCTGTTTTTCAGAAACATCTTCAGAAATTAGAATGGAGGAATAGGAATAGAAAAGATTTGATTACCTATTGATGTCATGAAAGTATCTGAAGTACCTTCCGAAGTACACATTCTCATCAATACCAAATGGAAGGTAGTTTAAATTGATTGAGCCAGCATGCGAAATGGTCTGTTAGGGGTAAATATTGGTATGTGATTCACTTGGACTCGAGGAAACCGTGCACATATTCAACCATTTCTGCCATAAATGATTGTTTCAGGATAAATCACAGGCAAATAATTACAGTATTCATAGTAAGGATGAACAATAAAAAGGCTTGATTTAAAAACAAACCATGTCATTTGTGCAAATCAAGACGAAAGGCCGGGGAGGGAGGTGTCACCTCTGCTGCTGAGCTACATGGTAATTGGTTGTCGGCGCTTTGCTTTCACGGTCAGGGGAAACGAAGATTGCTTCATTAAGTTCCCTTTCTGATAACCGCCACAGCCGCCGCGCCAATGGAACAGAAGATCTTAACTGAATGACTATGCCATTAGTAAAGAAAAGTGCCTAAGGGAAATTAACTGGAATGGTGAATAATTAAGATAATAGCTCTATTTGCACATGGCAACATTAAAAAAACCGAATCACATTCAATTACGGGTTCCGTTACTCTTTTATATAACACCTTTTGCTGTGGCGGTCAATTTTGAGACCCTTTTTATACAGCAACATACTGAACAGCTTGAGGTGTAACGGGTTTTAGCTAAATTATTTTAAGGAATTGTAGTTCTGGAGGATTGGGCCGCTTGCACAAAGCACATGTTCAATTGGTACTGCAAAAGAAGGTATGTTCTCTAATCTCTACGTCCATAAGGTTCCCTGAACTTGTATGTTAACAACTCAACACATGAACACGTACCCAAATGTCTTTTCATTTTTTATTTTAATATGGTTGTTGCTACTTTGCCTTCTGGCAACATATTTTAATTATTATTTTGTACCAATTGACAGTTTGTTTGACCTTGAACTGAACTACAAATGCTGGCATAGTTTCTGTCTCTGTGCTTGGTTCTGTCTGTCTTCTGCAGTTATTAGCTTGTTGTGTCAACAAGCTAATAACATGAGGAATAAATTACACTCCCATAACCTTTTATGCTCTCTTGTCTCTGACTGCACAGAGGATGTCAAAGGTGGAATAGAGAGAACATTTTAGACATTCTGCTGAACAGACACACTCCTACACACAGTGAGTGCTTGCCAGAAAACACCCCACTAAATTCCATAAATATTGAAAGTGAACGGCATGGGCTCTCCCAGAATGGTCTGAGTTTTGATGGATTTTGTCGCGCACACACACGCAATCAAGCAATGTTCCCTGTAACTGAGGTCCGCAGCGGTAGAACACTGTCATGGGCTTGTCTCTGTCATCATGAGTAGGATACATGACACAGGCTGGTCACCTGTCTGCATCAGCTCGTCAACTCAACCTCTTCCCTAATGTCAGGGAGAATTACCAGAGCTGGCGATACTACCAGAGCTGTAGATAGCCCGGGGAGGGAAGGTCACCGATTTGCCAGAGATTACTGTAACCGCCATACCATATGATAAAGGTTATGGCATGTTGGCACAATCTCTAGATTGTCTGGAATCATGTAATATAGACCATGGTAAATGGGGCACAGGGTGCACTAGTCTCTCACAGCCACTGCAAGGAAAGGTCATTCAATATATATGGAAATTATGTCTAGTCTGCGTTACTTATGGATCACAGCTTGTTACATGGGTAGTTTCCAGTAACTACAACGTTGGTGTGTGTGTAATGGTGTAAGTGTAACGGTGTATAAATTGAGAAGGCCTGCAGTACACGGCCGCCATAAAAATGACATTTTTCTAAGAGTTCCTTTGTGTCAGCCAGTCTAGTCTATTTTATATTGTAATGGTGTCATTTGTATTTATTATGGATCCCCATTAGCTGCTGCCTTGGCAGCAGCTACTCTTTCTGGAGTCCAGCAAAATGAAGGCAGTAATGAGACATATTTCAGAATAGATTCTTTGTCCTCTGTGCATGTAAGAGCATACACAAAATTAACTTGGTTCATTATGATACGTATGTGGTTTGTCCATGTCGTCATGTAGACGATCATGTCAGTGGTTTTATCTCTGCGGTCATATGAATAGCCATCTTCCATTAATTGACAGTTTCCATATGTATGCCAGATTTACCAGTGTACTATTCCATTTAGAATATTGCATGATCAAAGGATAAAACATGAGATAAGTGTTGTATCATGTCAAAAAGGAATTGACCATTCCTAGCTAACTGACGAGCATGACATGTTTTAGCTTGGCATTGTTTTGTTTTTGTTTTGTTTTTTAATTCGAAGAAGATAAGTGAGTTCCACAGCAGTTTGAAAGCAGAGTAAATCGGGCCTGAAGGGTTTTATTTGGGTATTCTGTTTGGTTGCGTTCTGTTGCGGAGGCAGCACTCCAGCTGTCGGAGCCATTCCCACATGAGTGTAATCGCAGAGGATGGCTAGTGGTAGATTCTCACGGACACCCGCACACTAATGTATCCCAGATTCTTGGAAGAAATGACCCAAATACTCAGTGACTCAAAGAAACCTACCGATGTACAACAGATGTATTATAACTCTCGAGTCACACAGAGGATATTATTGCAAACCGTAGCGATTTCAATGTTTTAATGTCATGTGTATTGAACTAAACTAGATATGTCTGCATTAATGGATAAGAATTTTCCCATAGTAGAGAGAGGAGAGCTCTATTAGTGTTGCGAAATCGCAGTATTCAGCTATAGGCCTAGATGCAGTGAAATTACAGTCTGGGGTTAGATTATGCCACATGACAAAAACAGATATTTTGGTGCATTGTCTGTTTCCTAACGCCTAGTGACTTGACGTAGGATTTTGCGCAGGCACATTCTTTCCCTATAAATGTTTAAGCATCCTAAATTGCAATCCTTTGACTAGCATTAAAATCATTGTGCATTTTAAAGTTGCTCAGTAATGATCATACCCCTTGCATGGTTTTGGACTTGGTGAATAGGATCTGCTATAAAACATCTATATTCATCCCATGACCAAAGCAGGATGTAAGGATGAGCAATATCTCCCTTTCCCTCTCAGCCATTCAGGATGCTGATTCAGTCGATATCCTAAACCTAGACAGCCTCTCTCCGTCTCAGTCTGATGCCGTGGCCTCGACCCTGCTCTCCCACTCCACTGGTCTAATGAGAGACTGTCAGTCAGGTCCTGAATGCCCAGCCAGCGCTCAGGCAGCCGTCACAAAGCACCACAACCCCTGCTGGTGGGGGTGGGGGGTGAGGGGGGGGTGGGGGTTGCCGGGCAACCTCCAGTCGTGGCATGTACTTTAAACTATTGACTTAGCCTTTACCCAGAGGTCCGTGTGTTGTCAGATCTACACAGAGGTGGTGTAGAGTGGATCCTCTGCCATGCTGTCTCATCTATCTCATCTGAGCTCGAAAGTGATCGGCCTCAAAGGACATGAAAGAGTCCCTGTATCTGTGCTGCTTTGAAAAGGATCACACATCTGGCACAGTGGGAGGTATCATATTTTTTATATTGCATCAAGCTACAATGAGTTTTTCACCTTGAATCATGTTGAATGTAGACGCTTGATTAAATTTGCAATTTTCCGTAAGTATTGAAAAGGAAATTGCCTACAGCCAAAGTGTGGTGTTCAAAATGGCACACTGTAGCAAAACCCTTTTCAACGGAAAAAGAAAACGAGGAGTTCTCATTGGATAATTTCACATACAACCTTCACATTTTACTAATCGTTTTTCCGTTTCGGGCCTCATGAACATGACCCATTAATTCTGCAGATTACCTCTGGTGCAGGGATGTGTACATGAGTAAATAACTTATTCCCCCCACACACATAAAAACAGTTTTCCCTGTCTGGTTGCAACTGATTTTTCTCCATTAACAGTGCAGGGGTTACCTCACCCACCTAAGCAACATCAGAACATTTCTTATATTCATTACAGCTAGCTATTAATAGGCCACATCTGGCCTGTTGCAATGCACTGACAATGAATATTGCCCAACATGGTCTCCAGATGCTATGCTTAGGTAATTTCCAAATCATACCAGTATAAAACAGATTTCCTTTGTGCCTCATCAAGATAAGTCCAGATTTGCATTGCTCTTATGGGCACAAAACAGCTATTGAAAAATATTCAAGTCTCTAGGGAAGAATGGATCATAATGAACTAATTAAAGAAGGCTTCGAACAAGAAGATGAGTGAAATCTGCATGTGTTGACACTACAGGAAAGAGGAAGTGTCTAGTCCTTTCATTCTATTTGTGGAGACTGATCCATTCTCATGGGCATGCACTGAGCCAGACACTTGTTTGATACTCAAGTTGTGCTATTTGAGGTTATTATGTTGTGGAGAAAGCATAACTTGCTAGTCATTTCATTCTGACATGGCCATTTGGAAACGTCAGTCACAGATTATTAGAGCTTGTCAACATGAACAAAGCTATTGGTGACTTTGATAGTCATGCATTTTCTGTGCTGCTGCAATCCTGCTCCCAATCTCTAAGTATGTGTAAGCGTCTGTGAGCAGTCGTGTGTGTGTGTGTGTGTGTGTGTGTGTGTGTGTGTGTGTGTGTGTGTGTGTGTGTGTGTGTGTGTTTGGGTGCTCTTGTGCGCCTGTGGGTTTGGTCGATGTTAAAGTTCATGTACAGAAATGCCATGAAATCTGAGGAATTCCTCATTGTCCTGGGCTTTCAGATCTGGTCGGTGTTCCAGACAGTCTTCTGTTGGGGGAGGGTGGAGACTTAATATGGAAATTACATTAATTACCAGACTATCCAACAGATGTGACCCTCACCCTATTCAACATAACTACTCATCTAATAAAGGACCTTCAAGAGACAATGACATTTTTGTGTATATATTGTATGAATTTACCGTTTTTTTTATTTTTATTGTTCTCTATTTGTGAAATGAGGTTCCTCAATCCAACTGACAAACTGTTTATTTCAATGGATGGATGATGATATTAGGCTTTGAATGTTGCACATTTTGGGGGGGGTTTAAGAATGTTTCAATTTGCTTTGGCAGCACAACCTAGATAGCTTGAGTGATAATCATTGAACAGAACTAAACCTCAGGCTAAAAAGAGCAGACTGAGAATCTCTAATCTCTGCTTCTTTAACTTGTCTGAAACAAGTATTTCCCCTTCACTCTCTTGCTCACTTGGACTCAGACTTTGTCTACTTTAGGCTACCCTGTCAGTAGCCGGTTGTCAATTCCAATGCCCTGAGTTGCTAAACATATTGACATGTTTCTGTTTCAGCGCTGGCCCCAAAGGAGACAACATCTATGAGTGGAGGTCAACCATCCTGGGACCACCGGGCTCTGTTTACGAGGGAGGGGTCTTTTTCCTGGACATCGCCTTCACACCCGACTACCCCTTCAAACCACCCAAGGTCAGCACCCACCGCCACACTGACCACAAATGTTTTATAGCTTTAGTGCCATTGTGCTGCTCTCTTCCTCTGTGGATAACTTTTGCTTTAATGTAATTTCAACAGCTAACATGATTTTCTGGAAATCTGGTGTGCTCCTTCAAGCCTTTACCAGTTCACTGTTCATATTTTCAATTCATTCTTTATTAGCCTTTTCATGTAATGTACCCTGTGGAGTATTTTCGGTTGTTGAGTGGATGTTATTATCAAGTGTATGAAATGTGCTTTTGGATATCTCTTTGTGCTTCTTAGAACCCAATTTTCTTCTCACTTGCTTTCATTTTGAGTTCTGACTCTCTCTCTCTCTCATTTTGTCTGTTTCCTCCCCCCTTCTTTCATTCTCTCTTTTTGTCTCTGTTTCTCTCTGAGCTGTGTAAGAACCAGCTCTACTGTTTGACAGCAGACTCAAACAAATCCACAGGCTCAAGCTCTGCTCGGTGTAGCCAGAGGGCTCAAGTGTTTTGTCCCACTGTGATCTGTAGCCAGTCCTTCCGTCACTATAGCACATGATACATGCGCCATTGGAGTTTTGCTGTATGCTATAGACTCGTACCAGAGCTTTTTTCAAGCCCCTAACTGAAACTCCAGTTTGACAAGCTTGTTGGACAGATTGGAAGTATAAGATTTGGTTGTTAGGGTTAGTGGGGCAGAGAGTGCACCATTCTGGGGTTATTTAGAATGTCCTGTTCTCGGTGTGTTCAAAATGCCAAGGCTCATTAGAAGTTTCCTCTGCAAGGTCAGGGTCAGTCTGTCCAGATGTTGGAGATTGGACCGGTGTCAGGTGTCCTGCCTAAACAGATGTCAGACTCACGGTTAATCAGAAACACTGTAGTAAACTTAACAGGGACGTTTGTGTGGATGTTTGTTGTACAAAGGTTTGACGTAAGCACATTTGAAACCAAATAAAGTAATTTTGACCCCTTATTTGAATCCCTGTGAAAGTCTTATAGGAATGATTGTTTTCCTCTCAAACTAATATGTAACGGTTATCGTGAGATAGGGATGTTTTTTTTCTGGGGCATTTCATGACAATTATAAAGGTTTTCTGCATATTGGTAAATGCACCATGCTGCCCCCTGTTGGCTATATCAAAGCCTAAGGAAATTAGAAGGCGAATGAAAATTCAGGTATTTTTTATGGTATATCAAAACTCTGCAGCCGTGTTATAAGGGTTATCACCATCTTCTCAACAAAGAAATTACATATTGCTGTTTGTTACATTTTATTTTGTCCAATTTAGACTATTCCACTGCCAGTATTGCTGCTGAAGCAGGGTTCTAAACTATACTGCTCAAAAAAATAAAGGGAACACTTAAACAACACATCCTAGATCTGAATGAAAGAAATAATCTTATTAAATACTTTTTTCTTTACATAGTTGAATGTGCTGACAACAAAATCACACAAAAATAATCAATGGAAATCCAATTTATCAACCCATGGAGGTCTGGATTTGGAGTCACACTCAAAATTAAAGTGGAAAACCACACTACAGGCTGATCCAACTTTGATGTAATGTCCTTAAAACAAGTCAAAATGAGGCTCAGTTGTGTGTGTGACCTCCACGTGCCTGTATGAACTCCCTACAACGCCTGGGCATGCTCCTGATGAGGTGGCGGATGGTCTCCTGAGGGATCTCCTCCCAGACCTGGACTAAAGCATCCGCCAACTCCTGGACAGTCTGTGGTGCAACGTGGCGTTGGTGGATGGAGCGAGACATGATGTCCCAGATGTGCTCAATTGGATTCAGGTCTGGGGAACGGGCGGGCCAGTCCATAGCATCAATGCCTTCCTCTTGCAGGAACTGCTGACACACTCCAGCCACATGAGGTCTAGCATTGTCTTGCATTAGGAGGAACCCAGGGCCAACCGCACCAGCATATGGTCTCACAAGGGGTCTGAGGATCTCATCTCGGTACCTAATGGCAGTCAGGCTACCTCTGGCGAGCACATGGAGGGCTGTGCGGCCCCCCAAAGAAATGCCACCCCACACCATGACTGACCCACCGCCAAACCGGTCATGCTGGCGGATGTTGCAGGCAGCAGAACGTTCTCCACGGCGTCTCCAGACTCTGTCACGTCTGTCACGTGCTCAGTGTGAACCTGCTTTCATCTGTGAAGAGCACAGGGCGCCAGTGGCGAATTTGCCAATCTTGGTGTTCTCTGGCAAATGCCAAACGTCCTGCACGGTGTTGGGCTGTAAGCACAACCCCCACCTGTGGACGTCGGGCCCTCATACCACCCTCATGGAGTCTGTTTCTGACCGTTTGAGCAGACACATGCACATGTGTGGCCTGCTGGAGGGCAGGGCTCTGGCAGTGCTTCTCCTGCTCCTCCTTGCACAAAGGCGGAGGTAGCAGTCCTGCTGCTGGGTTGTTGCCCTCCTACGGCCTCCTCCACGTCTCCTGATGTACTGGCCTGTCTCCTGGTAGTGCCTCCATGCTCTGGACACTACGCTGACAGACACAGCAAACCTTCTTGCCACAGCTTGCATTGATGTGCCATCCTGGATGAGCTGCACTACCTGAGCCACTTGTGTTGGTTGTAGACTCCGTCTCATGCTAGCACTAGAGTGAAAGCACCGCCAGCATTCAAAAGTGACCAAAACATCAGCCAGGAAGCATAGGAACTGAGAAGTGGTCTGTGGTCCCCACCTGCAGAACCACTCCTTTATTGGGGGTGTCTTGCTAATTGCCTATACTTTCCACCTGTTGTCTATTCCATTTGCACAACAGCATGTGAAATGTATTGTCAATTAGTGTTGCTTCCTAAGTGGACAGTTTGATTTCACAGAAGTGTGATTGTGTTGTTTAAGTGTTCCCTTTATTTTTTTGAGCAGTGTATAAATGCTGTCTTTTCCTGTACTCGCCAGGTAACATTTCGGACACGGATCTACCACTGTAACATCAACAGTCAGGGGGTGATCTGTCTGGACATCCTGAAGGACAACTGGAGCCCCGCCCTCACCATCTCCAAGGTGCTGCTGTCCATCTGCTCTCTGCTCACAGACTGTAACCCAGGTAAGAGACCTGTCAATGTCCACATCATAAGCTGCAGTGTTCTCAATTCAGTTGGTGATTCATGACTGATTTTTAAATTACATTTGAGTTGACACTATCTACACACAGATGGCAGTAGTGTAAACTCACCGCATGACGAATTATCACAATCTCTGTGTAGATAGTGTAGACTCACAGCATGAAACATGATCACCATCTCTGTGTAGATAGTGTAGACTCACAGCATGAAACATGATCACCATCTCTGTGTAGATGGTGTAGACTCTCAGCATGAAACGTCTACACACAGAGATGGTGACTGTCTGCAGCTCTTCTAGTGGTGTTCCAGCGTTCCCTTCCCCAGGGACAGTAGCTCTGTTGCTGTTGAACCTGTTGATGGAATTTAAATGATCTTTAAAAAAAAGAAGCCCTTATTCATCTTTTAATACAATGTAATAATATGCTCTAAACTCTCTCTGGGTCCAAAAACCATACACCTGTGAAATTATATTCATTAATGCATGCTTTGATCTGCATCCTTTTTTTTGTCATTGCAGCGGACCCTCTGGTGGGGAGCATTGCCACACAATACCTGACCAACAGAACGGAACATGACAGAATAGCCAAGCAGTGGACGAAGAGATACGCCACATAGATCCCCGTCTGACTTTTCCACTGTTACCCTTCCCCCCCACTGTACTTCTCTACCTCTCTCCCCAGCCTTTCAAAGCACACTCACTAAGTGCAATGGTATACCTGTAATTCTCCCCCTCCCCCCCAAACTTTGTATCTACCTTTTCTTTGTAAAGAACTGTCCTTTGTTCCTTGTTGACTTGAAAGCTTCTTTTTTTATACAAAGAGTAGATTGGGATTTTATTTTCCAAAATCTGAATGTTGGAATTATTGTATTGAAAAAAGACTATTATTCTGATAAGCATTGTCCCTCAACTATACCGTATGTATCCTTGTTTTCATAGTGGCTCCAGGAACAAAATGCAGATTATATCCTCTTTTTACTTTAACCTAGGTTCTTGTGTGTTTTTTAATTTCCTATTCCAGTCATCAATGGTATCTGCATGGAACAGGAGGAAGATTTACATCAATTGACATGTCATGCTCTTCTATGCTCTCTGGTTTTGTTTGTACTGTATGTATTTTTTCAAACGCTTTTGAGGCAGACCACAGAAATATAGGTCTGCTTGTGAAAGAGGCAGGACTTGTACATTTACTGGCTACTCTGGCATGGCAGGGTGGTTTGTTGTGCACTTGTATTAATGAAGCACCCAATACAACACTGGTTGGCTTGTGATTATACTTTTCTGTTCTGTAACTGTGTGGTCGGTGACAGGCGTTAAGATGTTAATCTCTGAACCTATCTGCCTTCTGCATATATGAACTTCGCACACACCCTGACTTGGTGACCCCATATTCAGTGATACTCCAAATTTTATCTTGGCCCTCATCCGACATGTGCTTTTTCGTGCATCTTTTTTTAATGTATGATATCAAAATGTCATATCAGTCTACGATGGCCTAATGTTGAATGATCTCTGTGCGCCGATTTGCCTTCATTATTGTGAGTGCGCAATTATGATTCCACTGCACCCGCGGCACTTCCGTTCCACAGAAGGCGATTTGCACGAGCTCAGGCAGTGGGGAAGAGCCAGACACAAAGGAGGTAATTTGCTACTTGGCTGACGTTACTTTTAATATTGAATATGTCTCATGAGCTATAAAATATATTGAAGTTCTCTGAGTGTATTCAACTTGTTTTGTATTGGAAAAGACGGCTAGTTAACGACTCAACAGACACATTTGTGGTGACACTGCCTGGCTCAGCAAATACATCTAACGTTAGCTAGCTCATGCTAGTAGTAACTAAGCTAGTTTCACTATGGTGTAACGTTGTTTGCCAAATAGCTAGCCAACTAACGTTAGCTAAGTTAAATATCTCAGAATGTTGAAAGGTTGAGGTGGGCGTAAACGTTGATGTAACTACAGTATTTTTGCCAACTTTCTAGCTTAACGTTGGCTAAGGTCTGGGCAGTCAAACTGTCGGCTAATAACGGGGGGCGAGAAAATCAGCAGGTCGGACGTTTGTGACTAGCGTTAGCTAGCTAGATGGTTATGTAGCCAGCTGTTAATGTCCACTTAGTTAACAAAACCTAGTCCAACCAGCTTGACTTGGCACAAGCAATTGCAAACGTAAACTACTGTAGGCGAACTCACTAGCAAACTGCTATCGCCTCTTTGCTCCGGGAGACCTGTAATTTACACACAAATCAATGTGTGAGATAATTGTCTTAACGTTTCAGGTCTCCCGGAGCGAATAGGCTATAGCAAGTAACTCCAGACCAGAGATATTAGCTAACATTAATTATTGTGAAGAAGGACCGAGAATGTTCCCATCAAATGGTGGTTGGCCACACAGACTAACTAGCTGTTGTTCACCACCATGGATCCATTTGTTCCTTCTGGGCGCTTTTAGTATTTGCTGACGGTAAATTAGCTATATTTTCACATCATTCATGATCTATTACATTTGGGGAATAATAGAGGCTTGCCATATCAGGGCTGTCCAACATTGTTTGCTCAACCATCCATAATCACAACATTATTGCCAGAGCAGGGATGGGGGTGGCAGCTAGCCAATTACCTTTATTTCAACTGAGCACTAGCCAAGCAGCAAGCTGTATGGGACTCCCTAACCCAGTGGTTCCCAACCAGGGATACTTGGCCTAACCACAGAGGGTACTTGAAGACTCATGAGACCATAGGCCTACTGGTAAAATGCACATGAGGGGTTACTCTGGGCAGAGCAAAATTCTGTTGGTGGTACAGTAACCGAAAATTGTTGGAACCTCTGCCGTAACCTAACGTAGCAGGTGTAAAAGAAAACGCCTGAGTGCACTTCCCACATCTGGTTTTCAGCAGAAAAGGAAGCTAGGTTGAATAAGCTGTATCCCCGAAAACCAGATGCATCAGGTTGTTGGCATCTCCGTTAAGCCTAGGGACCCCCTAAAAACATGCCACTTCGATACAGCTATGACCGGAAGTAACTTTTCCTAGCATGTTAGGAGAGCATTTTCACTAAACCTTTTCCTAACCTTAACCTAATTCTCCTAACCAGCTATGTTAATTCTCCTAACCTACTGCGTATGTTCTCCTAACCTGCTATGAAAAATTCTGAAGTGGCTTGTTTTTAGGTAATCTCCGCAAGCTATGTTGAGGTAGCTATTTTTCCTAGAACGTCAAAGGTGCTCTGTCATAACTGTAACGTTATTTAATTTTGCAATGGCTTGAAAGCAATTTCATTTGTCAAAGCTACTGCTTTTTTTTTTCTTCAACTGCTGCGTCACAATCGCATTGTAGGTTCCTTCTAATTTCTTGTCCAAACCGGTATGTCGGATAAGGATTCGTGTGTCAGCACTAGCTCTTCGTCTTCTTCCTCCAATCAAAACAAACCGAAGGACACACCTTGCAAGAAACGGGAGAGCAAAGCCAGTATGAGCAAGACCTCCAAGCTGCTATCCACCAGCGCAAAGAGGTAACACACCCAAACCTCATGAAATATTGGCTGGTTGTCACACACAACACCAACAATGTGACATTTAGTCAGAGGGGTGGGTTAATCTCCTAGATGATTGTAGCTAGCACTAAGATATTCTCTGTACTTTATTTGTGTTTCAAAATATTGTAGCCTCACTGTATTGGACCAAAATATCTGTGCCATTTTTTTTTTTACCTTTGGAAGTCCATCGCTGAGAAAACAAAGATGTGTAAGGTATGGCTGGGCAATCAATGATTGATCTGAAGGCATGTTTGTTTCTGCAGGATTCAGAAAGAGCTGGCAGATATCACGCTGGACCCTCCGCCAAACTGCAGGTTGTTTTTATTTGAGCTCATCTTCTCTTTTCCAATCCGCCCCCAGTGTCTTGCGTATTGCCATGGTCAATACCTACAGGCGACTCCAAACAATAATGATTTTTACCACTTATTCATAAAGGCTTGCGTTATTTTCTGATTTCTCATGTTGTCCCATATGCTGATAAAATGAAGCTGCACCTTCTATTTTGATTAAAATGTTTTGACTTGAAATGCTGGTGGTGTTTAGAAATCTACATGAAGCAGAATTTTACGTCTCCCACATTGTGTTGGATCAGCCTTGTAGGCATCACTCCCTAGATAATTTCCACTACGTGTTCAGCATGTACCAAGGATGAAGGCATATCTGCTCTGAGGAAATCAATGTGGGTCGCGATACAGAGGCACGTCATCAGGGATTGGTTGTGAATGGAGGTTTCTTCTGTGAAGCTTGAGAGAGAATGTACTGTTCTCTCAAGCAATATAAAGCTGTGTGGTCACCATGTGAGTACAAACCCAAGGGATAATAGGCTCTAAACAGTTTCAGACAATTTTTTTGCAGGTGCAGTAGTTTTAAAGGGACAATCGATTCATCCAGTTTGGGACTTCTAAATTAAATAAATGTACCCATAACTTATTCTATAACCTTTTGAGCTTAGTTCAACTGTTGTGCCCCATCAGAACTATATATATATATATATCTCTGTCTGTCTGTGAATTTGAGTGGTTACATTTCTCTAGCCCTCTCCCTCAGCTTTTTACCTAAATGGGTGGGGAGAATGCTTTGTCATTTTTTCAACTGCTGATTGACGCTTTTAAGTTATTTGTCCCTTGTGGAAATGAGACGAAGTACACACACAAGCGACCTGAGCCATAACAATAACAAAGAACGTGGTCCAGTTTACACCAATTAGGAAGACTGTTCTCCTTTGGTTTTCCGGGTGGGTAACGACAAAGGAGTTGGCTAAAGCACTTACAGATCTGTGGCCAGGCTAATAGTATAACATAATCTGTAACTTTTTATCTCATTTAATTCCAGCGCTGGTCCCAAAGGAGACAACATTTATGAGTGGAGGTCAACCATCCTGGGACCACCGGGCTCTGTTTACGAGGGAGGGGTCTTTTTCCTCGACATCGCCTTCACACCCGACTACCCCTTCAAACCACCCAAGGTACTGGGCAATCGGCAGCTACCAGTCACTATTTACCCTCTACACTACAAAATGGTCATCTTGGTTTAGTCCCACACAATAAATGGGACAGATTTACTTAGCATTCATTTGCGTGTTCTTCAGGGTATACACAGCAAAAAATACGACCGGCGATGATCACAGTGTTTGTCATATTGTGCTGCTGCTAAATTGTTGCCACCACAGCGAAAAAGAAAACAAAAAACGAGACTCATTTTCCAGATGCAAGAGAGCTATTTGCATGTGTGCCTCCATTTGTGCATATTTTGTGTGTGTTTGCCAGTGCGAGTCGGGTCATTGCCAGAGAAGGAGGGGGGGCTGTAAGGTAGCCTATGCAATTTGATACATAACAAACAACACTAACTAAATATCCAATTTGAAACATAGCTTGGCTAGTTAGCTCACTAGTTAGTTCGCTAGTTTAATTCCATGTGCTAAAAACAAATCCAAACGTTTCATAAAAATTTGCTCAAATGAAATTGTATTATATTTGGATTGTCTTGTCACATTTGATAATTTCATTACAATATGGAATTTCTCTTTGAGAATGGGGAAATGAGGATGACTGATTTTCCTCCAGTTTCTAGAACACAGCAGGCACAGCAGGCAGCATATGTACAGGTACTTACCATCCCTGCGTTTTGACAGGATTACCCTGTTAACATGTTGAAGTACTCTCATTAACCAACAGAGGGCATTGGGTGCCAGAACAGTCTGTGGATGTGATTTTTCTTTCACATTTAGATATTTTCTGCCTTGTGTGTTGAAATGACACATCCCACATTGAGCCTCAGTAGTTGACGCTTGAATTAAGTCAGGGACAATACCAGTATTGCAACTTTTCCTTGGCAAAAATGAAAACACGAAGCAGGCAACTCTTTGGTCCTTTAAAAGCCTGTTGTATAGGGCCTCCCGAGTGGCGCAGCGGTCTAAGGCACTGCATCGCTACAGCCTGAGGTTCGTTCCCGGGAGTCCCATAGGGCGGCGCACAATTGGCCCAGGGTTGTCTGGGTTAGGGGAGGGTTTGGCGGGGGTGAGGTTTTACTTGGGTCATCGCACTCTAGCGACTCCTTGTGGCAGGCAGAAATATAAACTCAACATGATACAACTTCAATGATTTTACTGAGTTACAATTCATATAAGGAAATTAGTCAATTGAAATAAAATCATTAGGCCTTAATCTAGGAATTTCACATGACTGGGTAGGAGCGCAGCCAATCAGAATAGGTTTTTCCCCACAAAGGGCCTCATTAGAGACTGATACTTCTCAGTTTCATCAGCTCTCAGATGATCCCACAGGGCTCCCGAGTGGCACAGCGGTCTAAAGCACTGCGTCTCAGTGCTAGAGGTGTCACTACAGACACCCTGGTTCGAATCCAGGCTGTATCACAATTGGCCCAGCGTCGTCCGGGTTTGGCCGGTGTAGGCCGTCATTGTAAATAAGAATTCATTTTTAACTGACTTGCCTTGTTAAATAAAGTTTAAATGCATGTTTTATTTTTAAGAAGCAGGATGTGGAGGCCCTGGGCTGGCATGGTTACATGTGGTCTCCGGTTGTGAGGCCCGGTTGGACGTACTGCCAAATTCTCTAAAATGACGTTGGAGGCAATTTATGGTAGAGAAATTAACATTCAATTCTCTGGCAACAGCTCTGGTGAACATTCTGCACATTTTAGTGGCCTTTTATTGTCCCCGGCACAAGGTGCACCTGTGTAATAATAATGATCATGCTGTTTAGTCAGCTTCTTGATATGCCACACCTGTCAGGTGGATTGATTATCTTGGCAAAGGAGCAATGCTCACTAACAGGGATGTAAACCAACAAAATAAGCTTTTGTGCATATGGAGAATGTCTGGGATCTTTTATTTCACCCCAACACTTGACATGTTGAGTTTATATTTTTGTTCCGTATAGATTTTGATCTAGAGTCTCTAGCCTTGTTATGTTAAATATGCCTATAGCATGTACGTTTTGTACTTTTGTTTTTCCTCAAGGTAACGTTTCGGACAAGGATCTACCACTGTAACATCAACAGTCAGGGGGTGATCTGTCTTGACATCCTGAAGGACAACTGGAGCCCCGCCCTCACGATCTCCAAGGTGTTGCTGTCCATCTGCTCTCTGCTCACAGACTGTAACCCAGGTAAGATATCCATCGGGGAGCCTAACTGGCTTCCTTGTCCCCTTTTACTTGTTTCTCTTCAGATCTGCACCTGTCCCAGGCTGGAAATATGATACCAGAACAAATATTAGTATTCCTGACTCCTGAGAAGGGTCAAATTAAATCTGCAGGTAACATGGTAAATAACAAATACCGGTCCATTTCTTTGGTGTAATTTTGTGCTCAGATATGGATTACTTTTTATTTTTTATTATGGGTATCACTTTGAGGCCCACATACAATGCCTTATATTGCATTTATAATTCCTTATGATACCACTATAAGCAGGCATAACTCATAAGTAGTTAAAAATTCTTAGAATTCATCACTTTGAGCAAAGTAATTGTTTCAAGATTCACCACCCTCTAACTGTTATTTCCCTCATGTTGTTTTTCACTTTCAGCTGATCCCCTGGTTGGAAGCATCGCCACCCAGTACACGACAAACAGAGCCGAGCATGATAGAACAGCCAAACAGTGGACGAAGCGGTACGCCACATAGAGCACAGCCGTGTGGGGGGGATTTCTATTTCAGATTTTTAGTACTTTATTGTCTGGTATATTTTTTTGGTTCCTGATTAAGTTATCTGTGCAAATATGAAAATAAAGAAAAACAATGAAACAATATGTAATGTCATATTTTATTACTCTCCGTAGGATACTCCACTGCTTAGCTAATCTCCTGAAATATAGTAGGCTATCCCTCAAATATAATGCATAAACAGTGCCTTAAAAACATGGATTTCACCTTAATCCAATTCACCTTTTAATATGGAACTACAGTACAGTTGTACCACAATAGCTACAAATCTAAGTACTTTTTTTTACACAGTTCTGTTGTCCATGCTTCTACTTTGAATAGTGTTTAGTTATTGCAAAATAACATGGTAATCTCTCATTTGAAAAGCCAATGGAATTTGGTGCTAAAGGAACAGTGCAAGCTCATACATTCCGAGGGTGCTTGGTTATGGTCAGATGAAGGATTAGTGATACATTGCCTCTACTACAGTGCATTCAGAAAGTATTCAGACCCCTTGACCTTTTCCCCATTTTGTTACGTTACAGCCTTATTATAAAATGAATTACATAGTTTTTTTCCCCCCACCCTCATCAATCTACACAAAACCCCATATTGTCAAAGCAAAAATAGGTTTATAGACATGTTTAAAACTTTATAAAAATATCACATTTATATCAGTATTCAGACCCTTTACTCAGTACTTTGTTGAAGCACCTTTTGGCAGTGATTACAGCCTCTGTTCTTCTTGGGTATGATGCTACAAGCTTGGCACATGTTTTTGGGGAGTTTCTCCCATTCTCTGCAGATCCTCTCAAGCTCTGTCAGATTGGATGGGGAGCATCGATGCACAGCTATTTTCAGGTCTCCAGAGATGTTCGATCGGGTTCAAGATCGGGCTCTGGCTGGGCAACTGAAGGACATTCAGAGACTTGTCCCGAAGCCACTCCTGCATTGTCTTGGCTGTGTGCTTAGGGTTGTTGTCTTGTTAGGGGAACCTTCAACCCAGTCTGAGGTCCTGAGCAGGTTTTCATCAAGGATCTCTCTGTACCTTGCGCCACTCATCTTTCCCTCAATCCTGACTAGTCTCCCAGTGCTTGCCGCTGAAAAACATCCCCACAGCATGATGCTACCACCACCATGCTTCACCATAGGGAGCCAGGTTTCTTCCAGACGTGATGCTTGGCATTCAGGCCAAAGAGTTCAACCTTGGTTTCATCAGACCAGAGAATCTTGTTTGTCATGGTCTGAGAGTCCAAGCGGGCTGTCATGTGCCTTTTACTGAGGAGTGGTTTCTGTCTGGCCACTCTACTATAAAGGCCATATTGGTGGAGTGCTGCAGAGATAGGAGAACCTTCCAGAAGAACAACCAGCTCCACAGAGGAACTCTGGACCTCTACCAGAGTGACCATCGGGTTCTTGGTCACCTCCCTGACCGAGGCCCTTTACCCCAGATTGCTCAGTTTGGCCGGGCGGGCCCAGCTCTAGGAAGAGTTGATGGTTCCAAACTTCTTCCATTTAAGAATGATGGAGGCCACTGTGTTCTTGGGGACCTTCAATGCTGCAGAAATGTTTTGGTACCATTCCCCAGATCTGTGCCTTGATACAATCCTGTCTCTGAGTTCTATGGACAATTCCTTCGACCTCACGGCTTGGTTTTTTGCTCTGACATGCACTGTCAAATGGGAGATCTTTTGTATAGACAGGTGTGTGCCTTTCCAAATCCTGTCCAATAAATTGAATTTACCACAGGTGGACTCCCAGGTTGTAGAAGTATCTCAAGGATGAAATACTTAGGTATTTCAGTTTTTTCTTTAGCAAAAATTGCGAACAACCTGTTTTCACATTATCATTATGGGGTAATGTGTGTAGATTTGAGGATCATTTTTTAAAATCCATTATAGAATAAGGCTGTAACGTTACATAATGTTGAAAAGTGAAGGGGTCTGAATACTTTCCGAATGCACTGTATGTACAACATGCAATTGTGGCTTTGCAGCAGTCCAATAAGTGGCTGTTTTATCCTTTACAAAGAACAGCTGTTCTAAATGGACGTGAAAGGATTTGAATGAAACTACAGTAACTTTGGGCCCTAAGGTTTAAACCATGAAATTAATAACTGGTATGGCAATATCTGATTAGGAATAACTCTAGGTTTTGTATTTATTTTAGTTGAAAATGGACATAAGCATTTTAGAAGCAATCTCTGTTGGACAATGTTTTAGATGCTCGGTTGGACGATGATTTTAAGCTGCATGAATATACATAAAAACAATACTTTTACCAAAATATTTACTACTTATGCAAGTCATTCCAATAATAACAAATATCTATTTCCATCTCACATGGACCCTAGACAGTCATTTAAAGTCCAAGTACACTCATCAGTAGTATTAGCTGCATGACTTTTAATCAAATTAACTCTTGCCTGTCAAAATACATCTGGCATTTGAGGTTGACAGCCTTTTTTTTACCTGCAGTGTGGTACTTAACAACTAGAGCAGTAGGTCTATGATAGGAATGATACAGGCTTTTTAATGTTAATGTCAGTGCTGAAATTTGTACACACACATTGTAACTTTCCAGTAGGGGGACAAAGCTTTCTAGCGTATTCTTAATGATTGCCATAAGACCTTAATAGTAGACCCTCTATGTACCGTTATGTTTTTGTGTAGCGTTTCAGTTTCAGTTACATTTCTGAACTACATGTTGCATTCTGTACAACCTCGATGTAATCCAATGGAGGATGGATATATCACAATGCACTGCCTATGGATTCACGTTATGCGAGGCAGTCAACGTGAGAGCAGTCCAGAGATTGGCTTGGAGCAGTCACGATTATGTTTATCATTGTGTTAAAGGTCCAATACAGCCACTATTTGTTTCTCTATCAAATCATTTCTGGGTAAGAATTAAGTACCTTACTGTGATTTGTTTTTGTCCATTACAAATGAAAAACAAACAACTTCTCAGAAAATCGCAATTTCTCAAGCAGTCATTTTGCTAGGACTGTTTGGGTGTGGTCTGAGTGGGGAGATGAAAATGTAAAACTAGTTGTTATTGGCAGAGGGGTTTGAAACTCTTATTTGTATATGAACTAATTTACAGCCTGGTGGTGTCACCAGGCAGGCCACAAGTCTATCCCACCAAAACAGGCTGGAATGTCAGCTGGTCTTTTCAAACAGGTCTTACACTAAAAGGGCATTATCATTTTCACAGTATTATTCCAAGCTCATAGCGTGGATATACAGTGTTCGTGTTTGTGTGTATAACACAGGCAATTCACGTTTTTGAACGCAGTGAGCCTTTAACTCTGCCTCTGGTCTGTGAAAGTGTGTCACTGGGTTAAAGTGACTCTCAAGCGCCCACGCAAGTGGGAGTGGCTGACAACTGGGTCACATGGTTAACACTATGTAGAACATTGAGTACAGAACAGTCATCGTACAGAACAGTCATCCGACAGGGGAGTTCGTCCAGCGTTCCTCATCTTGTTACAGATCTTTAAATATACAAAAACTATTCGGGTTGTATTAGATGCAATTGAAAAGTCGCGGGAACCTTTTGACTGAAAGAAGAGCAGAATTTGTTTTGTCCAGGATACTGACAGTGGAGTGCAGATAATTATATTAATGCTACAAATATTTACTACAGTAATGTAGTTGAGACTAAAATAAGAAACAGTGTTGAGATTTAGATGATCGACGCTTTGAATTTGAATTTAACCGCGGTGCTACTAAGGACAATAGCACTTTGCAATCCTTACAGAAAACATCCAATTGACATTGTGAAACAGGCGAGTTATTGACAAGACATTTAGTCAGCATAGGTCGTTTCTCTAAAGATTCTCAGAATCGAGGTGCCTGCAGACATGGGCTCAATCAAGCCTGGTAAGACCGGCTTTATTATCCGTGCTATTACAATGTTACAATGTATCTTGTCATGTAATTGAAAGTGTCCACCTCTCGCTACATTGACCAGTTACTTTGTTGCAAATGTGTTTGTTACAAATCTAGTGTTACTGTTGCTGGCAATAATTAACGTGTCGTTCTAAGCATCTGTTCTAGAAAAAGCTTGTAAAATCTGGCTAATATCTGACTACATTTTATTTAGTTGTGTGATTTTTATAAGTTATATATGGACCACACTTAGAAACCTTCTAATAGATGATTTAGCTTTTCAGGTCTGCTTATTGTCAAGCCATGTATATTGGTTAGGAATGCCACTGTGCCACCGTGTTTTTTGTTTTGACTCTACAATGTTCTGCTTTGCTTCACCTCACATGGACCAAGCTGCCTAGCCATGTGCCAATGCTTCTCGACTCTCACTGCTCATTGGTCGAGAACAGGCTGTGACGCAATCATTGCATAATTCTGTTCTGAGTCCAAGCTCGAGGGCTGTATGCAGGTCCACGTGAAACTGAAAGAAACAATTTTGGTGACCTAGATTTGCTCTCTTAGACATGACAGCTCCACATGTGGGTGGGTTTTGGAAGCGAATAGTCATAGCTGGTTAGGTAATCATGGCCAGGTCTTCGAGAGCATTAACTACATTTAGGGCTACATAGTATAATATATTAATTTATGTTGATTTTGTTTCTGAGCCTCCTGTACACCAAGCAACAGGTGAGTTATTTTCCTAGCTGGGCTTATTTAGCCCATTTTTAAGCATATGGTTTAATAATGTCAACATTCTTATGTAATAACGTGATTTAACACCAAATGACTACAAGAATAACTTTGCTTTTGACAGAAACTAAAATACGATATATTATTCTGCCCTTTCAAGCAAAAGAGCAGTAACTGCTCATAAATGGAAACTTTGAAAAATGACTACAGCGTTTTTTAATTGTCGAGACAAATTAATTGTAGTCAGATCATTGGAGATGTTAACTGTTGTCTTTTTTCCGTTTAATTTGTATTCATATCAATCACATGTATTTATAAAGCCCTTCTTACATCAGCTGATGTCACAAAGTTCTGAATAGAAACCCAGCCTAAAACTCCAAACAGCAAGCAATGCAGGTGTAGAAGCACGGTGGCTAGGAAAAACTCCCTAGAAAGGCCAAAACCTAGGAAGAAACCTAGAGAGGATCCAGGCTATGAGGGGTGGCCAGTCCTCTTCTGGCTGTGCTGGGTGGAGATTATAACAGAACATGGCCAAGATGTTCAAATAATCACAGTGGTTGTAGAGGGTGCAACAGGTCAGCACCTCAGGAGTAAATGTCAGTTGGCTTTTCATAGCCAATCATTCAGAGTATCTCTACCACTCTTGCTGTCTCTAGAGAGTTGAAAACAGCAGGTCTGGGACAAGGTAGCACGTCCGGTGAACAGGTCAAGGTTCCATAGCCGCAGGCAGAACAGTTGAAACTGGAGCAGCAGCACGGCCAGGTGGACTGGGGACAGCAAGGAGTCATCTGGCCAGGTAGCCCTGAGGCATGGTCCTAGGGCTCAGGTCCTCCTCCGAAAGAAAGAGAGAATTAGAGAAAGCATACTTAAATTCTCACAGGACACCGGATAAGACAGGAGGAATACTCCAGATATACAGACTGACCCTAGCCCCCCGACACAAACTATTGCAGCATAAATACTGGAGGCTGAGACAGGAGGGTTCGGGAGACACTGTGGCCCCGTCCGACGATACCCCCGGACAAGGCCAAACAGGCAGGATATAACCCCACCCACTTTGCCAAAGCACAGCCCCCACACCAAGTATAGCCCACGAAGATCTACCCCACGGCACGAACCCAAGGGGGGCCGCCAATTTGGACAGGAAGATCACGTCAGTGACTCAACCCACTCAAGTGACGCACCCCTGCTAGGGATGGCATGGAAGAGGACCAGTAAGCCAGTGACAGCCCCTGTAATAGGGTTTGAGGCAGAGAATCCCAGTGGAGAGAGGGAACTGGCCAGGCAGAGACAGCAAGGGTGGTTCATTGCTCCAGTGCCTTTCCGTTCACCTTCACACTCCTGAGCCAAACTACACTCAATCATAGGACCTATTGAAGAGATGAGTCTTCAATAAAGACTTAAAGGTCGAGACCGGGTCTGCGTCTCTCACATGGATAGGCAGACCATTCCATAAAAATGGAGCTCTAAAGGAGAAAGCCCTGCCTCTGTTTGCTTAGAAATTCTAGGGACAGTAAGGAGGCCTGCGTCTTGTGACCGTAGCATACGTGTAGGTATGTACGGCAGGACCAAATCGGAAAGATAGATAGGCGCAAGCCCATGTAATGAGTTGTAGGTTAGCAGTAAAACCTTGAAATCAGCCCTATCTTGAAATTGACCCTGACGGCAGTTACTGCCTTCTTGCTTGGTACACCCACTGGAATTATGATTTCTTTTTCACACAAACTTGAGTTCATACATTTATTTGTATGTGGCTGTCAATGTCATATAGTTTGATACTTGTATCAACAAACAACAATAAATAATGCCATGTTAAACTACAGTAAATGCTGCCCAAAGCTTAGTGATTCAAGGTAAAAAGCAATAACTGAGGTGAGCGATTGCATTTACTGCTTTTTTTCCTTGGTTTCACTAACTACTGCAAACATGACATCCCATTTTATTTGAAACACATTTTGTCCACATGATAAATCATGTATTTAATATATAAAAAATGTCAACAAGTCATTAAGGTTTCGAGGCTGACGTTTGGCAACTCGAACCTTCAGCTCCCTCCACAGATATTCTATGGGATTAAGGTCTGGAGACTGGCTAGGCCACTCCAGGACCTTAATGTGCTTCTTCTTGAGCCACTCCTTTGTTGCCTTGGCCGTGTGTTTTGGGTCATTGTCATGCTGGAATACCCATCCACGAGCCATTTTCAATGCCCTGGCTGAGGGAAGGAGGTTCTCACCCAAGACTTGACGGTACATGGCCCCGTCCGTCGTCCCATTGATGCGGTGAAGTTGTCCTGTCCCATTAGCAGATAAACACCCCCAAAGCATAATGTTTCCACCTCCATGTTTGACGGTGGGGATGGTGTTCTTGGGGTCATAGGCAGCATCCCTCCTCCTCGAACACGGCGAGTTAAGCCAAAGAGCTCCATTTTGGTCTCATCTGACCACAACACTTTCACCCAGTTGTGCTCTGAATCATTCAGATGTTCATTGGCAAACTTCAGACGGGCATGTATATGTGCTTTCTTGAGCAGGGGGACCTTGCGGGCACTGCAGGATTTCATCTCCTTCACGGTATAGTGTTTTAACAATTGTTTTCTTGGTGACTATGGTCCCAGCTGCCTTGAGATCATTGACAAGATCCTCCTGTGTAGTTCTGGGCTGATTCCTCACCGTTCTCATTATCATTGCAACTCCACGAGGTGAGATCTTGCTTGGAGCCCCAGGCCGAGGGAGATTGACAGTTCTTTTGTGTTTCTTCCATTTGCGAATAATCGCACCAACTGTTGTCATCTTCTCACCAAGCTGCTTGGCGATGGTCTTGTAGCCCATTCCAGCCTTGTGTAGGTCTACAATCTTGTCCCTGACATCCTTGGAGAGCTCTTTGGTCTTGGCCATGGTGGAGAGTTTGGAATCTGATTGATTGCTTCTGTGGACAGGTGTCTTTTATACAGGTAACAAGCTGAGATTAGGAGCACTCCCTTTAATAAGAGTGTGCTCCTAATCTCAGCTCGTTACCTGTATAAAAGACACCTGGGAGCCAGAAATCTTTCTGATTGAGAGGGGGTGAAATACTTATTTCCCTCATTAAAATGCAAATCAATTTATAACATTTTTGACATGCGTTTTTCTGGATTTTTTTGTTGTTATTCTGTCTCTCACTGTTCAAATAAACCTACCATTACAATTATAGACTGATAATTTCTTTGTCAGTGGGCAAACGTACAAAACCAGCAGGGGATCAAATACTTTTTTCCCTCACTGTATATGGAAAAGAAATGTTAAAGTGCATACAAATTATTACAGAAACACATTCGTTTTCACATTACACTGTAAAGTGTCATGTTTTGAAGGTACACCATTCAGTAATTTAGGTCAAATGGAAGATATTTGCGATTTTGATTAGGTTTTGTTGTATCATGTAACACACCTTATCACCCTGTGCCCAAAGTCTTTAAATAAAGTATTTTTGTGAGTATTAGTGTTTTTGTTCAAACATTTTCTTCAATAGTGGGGACATGTATGACCCTGGCTGGGACTGCAGGCTTTACTGTACTATTTGGTATAACTGTACACACCCATAGAGCCAACTTGTTATGTAACAGAGGTGTTATTCAATTGCCAGGAATGAGGTAGTAAAAACAGGTCAAACACCAGGATGAATAAACGAAGGGGGTAAACGGCCTGGCATAAGTCCTGCTCTATATTGGGTGTGGCAAGGGCAAACAGGCAGATGTTTTATCAGATTTTATGGCTTATATTATGTTTATATATGGTTTATTATTTACCTTTGACCTAGTTGGTCTATTTCCATCACTATTATAACCTTACTCTGACTTACAATGGGGTAAAAACGTAGAATAATATTTTGTGTCCCTCTTAGTTGTAACAAAATATTAAGACATCAAGATTATCACGTCAATATTATGTTTTTGATATGACGTATATTTGACTTATATTCCACTAACCTTTTGTGTTTTTTTTTCCTTCTCCCCTCAGGTGGTGTAATAGCCTACATCTCTTCTGGCTCCGCCTCCAGCCCGGAGTCCTGTTTGAGTGACAGCTGCAGCAGCGGCTACCTGTGCTCCTCTCCGCCTCATCCCTCACTGCCAAGCCGGGCAGTAGGAATCATGGTGGACATCGCCCGCCCTACCACAGCCAAGCACCCACGTAGCCACGGCACAGACAAGACTGGGCGATCCACCTCCGCCAAGAGCAGCATCACCAGTGAGTGAATTTCAGCCCTGGAAATACATTCAGTATGGCAAGGATACTAGATATATTCAGAATGACAAAGGATAGGAAATGCATTGTATGAGTTGCCACACTAATCCAGGTAATAGGTGCAAGTCTACATGAGTCATCATCATGTACAGGTGGAACAGTACATTTGTTAGAGAGGTGTGAATTAGTAGTAACATTGCGGTGCGTTTCTCCTTACAGAGATCAACGGCATGGTGTTGTTGTGTAAGGTGTGCGGCGACGTGGCCTCGGGGTTTCACTATGGCGTCCACGCCTGCGAGGGCTGCAAGGTAAGACTAGTCCTGACTGCTTCTCATGGAATGCCACACTGCCAGTCCAAGGTTTCGTTCATGTTATTCAATGGCTCTGTGTCGTAAGTGTTTTGACAGTGTCATTCGTGTTTTAACTAGGTAATAACCGTGCACAAACAATGTTTTCTGTGATTGATTGTTCTCAGGGTTTCTTCAGGAGGAGCATCCAGCATAGCATCCGGTATAAGAAGTGCCTGAAGATGGAGAACTGCACCGTCATAAGGATCAACAGGAACCGCTGTCAGCAGTGCCGCTTCAAGAAGTGTCTGGCTGTGGGCATGTCTAGAGACTGTGAGTCTCCACTTTTAAATGTACATAGAAAATAATAACGGATTTTCCCCACAGCGAAATACAATGCTTAATAGTGTGAGGGGTTTCCTTTTACAAGTTGGATGGATTGACTGACTGTAGGGATATCTGAGCCCTTTATTAGTGATATATGTACTAATGTGTGTTATATTTGATTTCCTTCTCCAGCTGTTAGGTTTGGCCGCATCCCAAAGAGAGAGAAGCAGCGCATGCTGCTGGAGATGCAGAACGCCATGAACAACATGATGATGAACAACAACAGCCAGCTCCACAGTACGCTCCACGGCACCCAGAGCCCACCCTGCCCCATGGAAGGGCTCCCCAATGACGCCAGCTCCTCTTCACCCGCCTCTTCTTCCTCATCTATCTCGTCTTCATCAGGCTCCAACCCTTCCTCACCCTGTTCCGCTCAAGACTCCATGGAGACCGGCTCTAGCTCCGCCTCTTCCTCTTCGTCGGATAGCGGCGATGACGAGGTTCCTCCTTCCAGGGTGTGTCACCAGGGCACATTCGCGTACCGCCGTGAGCAGCAACAGGCCATCAAAGAGGAACCGGAGGAGTCACCTTCGCCGGTCGCCGGGGAAACTGTGAAAGACAGGAGAGACAGCCGCATGGAGGAACTGCAGGAGAGCTGGAACCGCTGCAACGAAGACGCCAGGGGTTACCAACCTAGTTGCAACAGCCATCAACACGTCACCAACGGTCCCTACCGGGAAGAGAGAGTTGTATACCAGCAGCAGCCTGCGCAGCTAAACAGCACCCCCAGTGGTAGAATGCCAGAAGACTCCTACAGCCTCCATCACAGGAGCCACAACACAATGCACAAAGTACAGACCGTCTCCAATGGTTACTGTGGACCATCATACAGCCTACAGGACCACAAGACAAACTTGGTGAGTGTCCTTTTATCATTTAATTAGCCTTCGTTGAAACATTGAGGAGATTGAAGGTCTCTTTACAAAATGTTACAGTAGAAATGCATTGTATACTGCACACCTGAAATTACCCCATAACCATGCCTAAAGCACACATGGAAAAGACCTAAAAACGCCTATCCTCTAAATCCCCTCCATTTTGTTTCTTCTGCATTATTACTCCAGTATCCTGTTTTCCATAACTGAGGGCCCTGTTCTCATCTCTCGTCACCCCAGGTCACTCCTAGTCTCTATGTGGACCCCAGCCAGCGCAGCCAGGAGATCTGGGAGGAGTTCTCCCTGAGTTTCATCCCGGCCGTGCGCGAGGTGGTGGGGTTTGCCAAGAGAATCCCGGGCTTCCGAGACCTCTCCGAGTACGACCAAGTCAGCATTCTCAAAAACGGAACGTTTGAAGTAAGAATCCCTGGACTCTCTGATACCAAAAAATAGATATTTCCCAACTCTGGCTGTCGTGTTCCAACTGAACATTGCACTCTCTTTAACTCTGAGTGTTGAATTGGCTACATATATTACAGTCTGTAGATATGTTATGGTAGAGTATCAGTGCATTTTAACTCAACATTGAATTCTCTCTAACCCAGTTAGGTGGGCATTATCACTGTTGAATTCTGCCAGTATGTTGCCCGGTGCTAGTCACCATAAACCCCCGTTCTAACACACCCTCTCTCCCACCTCGCTCTCTCCAGGTGCTTATGGTGCGCTTCGCTTCTCTGTTCGACATGGCCGAGCGCACTGTGACCTTCCTGACAGGGAAGTGTTACAGCTTGGAGCTGCTGCGCTCGCTGCGGGCCGGGGAGCTGCTCACCTCCATGTGTGACTTCAGCGAGAAGCTGGCCGCTCTGCAGCTGGACAAGGATGAGATGAGCCTCTTCATTGCCGTCGTCCTCGTCTCCGCCGGTAAATAACACTGTCCCTGTAAACAGTGTCCTTGTAAAACACAGTGTCCTTTTAAACACACTGTAATTGTAAACACACTGTCCTCATATCACTGGCTGACTGGTTGGCTGGCTGTCTTCTAGCTGACTGGTTGGGTGGCTGTCCTCTGGCTGGCTGGCTGTCCTCTGTCTGACTGGTTGGCTGGCTGGCTGACTGTATTATGGTCCTGTGTCTAAAATGGCACCCTATTCCCTATATAGTGCACTACTTTGGTTAAAAGTGCCATTTAAAACGCAGTCCTGTACATACCATTCAGCCACTGGTGTTAACACACAATACTTATGTGTATGATTAAACCTAAAGCATTCTTTAATACTGACTGTTCTTATGCTCTGTTCTGTGATCAGATCGTTCGGGGATCCAGGACTTGAAGTCAGTGGAGGCGCTGCAGGACACGCTGATCCGAGCGCTGCGGAGTCTGATCATGAAGAACCACGCCAACGAGACTACCACCTTCACCAAGCTGCTGCTGAAGCTGCCCGAGCTGCGCTCCCTCAACAACACACACTCTGAAGAACTGCTGGCCTTCAAAGTGCACTCGTAATGGGGCACTCACAATAGGGCTCATCTGACTCCTAATACCCTCCTTCCACACTTTAAAACCAGGACTGACTTCCTCTGCCACTCCTATTCCAGGACCAAGGGGAGACCTTGGGGGACCTACCGTTTGCAATCAACCAACTCAGTGTATTTCACCAGAATGTATTGAGAAGTTCTTCTTTTGGACTATGTTGATAGGGACAAAGGTCAAAGAAGAGAAGATACTGTACTCTAGTCATAGGAGAAGGCTTGAGAACTGAGCTATTGCACAGACACTGTGTGAGAGGCTTGTTGTTTTACCAAGTTAGAGGCACCTTTCCTTTCTATTTTTAAATTGAACAAATGAAGAAATACTATACTGGCTTTTTGAAATGATGAAGTGCAGAACTACTTGGTTTTGTTTGTTAAAACCATTTAATTACAAAGTGTATTGCTCACGAGCAGTGTGAATGTGGTGATTATGCTATCTATTGGATGTTTCGAACGACGCGCAATATCAATTGGTCGCTGTTTTCGACCCAATATGTTTGATAAAAGCCCTTTAAGACTCAATGTAAACATCTATATCAAAAAGAATGCTTGATTAATCAGATAATTGCTGCAGTTGCATGGCTATCCTTAAGTGAACAACTTGACGTTGTCGCTCCCAACCCTCCGAGGAAGGAGTCATTTCTTTATTTTTGAATTGTTCAACTGCATTATCATCTTTACTGTCCTTTGTGTACATAGGGTATTTCATTTGTCTGAATATTTGGAATATTTTATTTTTGCCTGTCTTTGTCAGCTGCTTCTACCACCCGTCCTTCTGGGGAGTTGTTGATAGTACACTTTTTCAGCAACGCAACTTTGCACATTGTGTTGTGGACTGTCGACCTCCAAAATCTCACATGCCAGCACAGACCCACATCATGTACGCATGATGTGGACACGATGATACTGAAGTGTCCCTTAACTGATTCCCCACCTTCCTCACAGTGAGGAGTTACTGGGTGGTTTTGACTTTACCTCCTGGCATTTCAGCACAGCACTGACTTTTAAAATTGATATTGTTTCCCATCTGTAGTTTTTTTTGGAAATGTCTGTATTTGTCTCCTTTTACTGACAAGATTGCAGTTTGTAAATAGATAGTTATGCTATATCTATAATATATGTATAAAGTAGTATAAATAAATACAAGTGAAATTATTTACGGTCTTGAGTTTTTTGTGTGCAATATGTTTGAAGTCATTTTGTGATCTAATATGAGCGTCTATGAGGGGTAAAGCATTAAGAACTGTAGGTTTGTGGTTAGTTACATTGCGATATCATTTGTAGGGGTACTGTATTGTACAGTGATTTTCCATATTACAAACCAGGTCCAATTAATTGGCTTAAACCACAGGTGTCAAACTCATTCCAAGGAGGGCCGAGTGTCTGGTGATTGATGAAGGTCACTAATTAGTAAGGAACTCCACACATCTGTTTGTCTAGGGTTTAATTGAAAGGAAGAACCAAAAACCTGCAGACACTAGGCCCTCCATGGAATGAGTTTAACAACCCTCGCTTAAAGTGACCACCCAACTCCGTAACCAAAATGTGGACCTGAAATGCAATGACTAAGGTTCCTCCACAAGGGTGCGCTGTCCACATTTTTATGTCGTACCACTATTTCCATGGTGGAAACTGATTTCAATACAGCGTAGAAATGTGCAGATGTTTATTTCAGCAGAGGAGCTGCCCAGAGATCAACAGAAGCGGAGTCTTTGTAGCTGGTTTATACGCCAGCCAGCTTAACGGATGCGTGAGTGTAAGGTAAGTAACAAAGTACACTCAATTCAATACAATTCTGACTTATGAATAAGTTATAGCTTGTATCTTAATGGGTGTAAGACCTTGCATTAAAATGCCCCTGAAGAAGCAATAATGAGCATAAATTATTTTTGTATATTTAATATTTGTGTAGTTTTATGGACAGTGATAGTTAGAATGTAGAAGGGAGACAGGAAGAGCTGAGATGGGATTCATACCCAAGTCGCCAGGGATATATGTGTTTCGGAGTCAGGGAGGCCAACCATTACGCCAGACTCCAGTACAATGAGCATCAATTCCTCCCTAGAATAACACATTTAATTTCAGTGTGCTCAGAGAATGATGTTTTACACATAGTATCAAAAGGTATTGTGCCCCACACACACACACACACCGTCTGTCAGGCTGTCATTGTAAGTACGAATGTGTACTTAATTGACCTGCCTTATAAAATAAAGATTAAACAAACACTGTCTGATCAAACAAAAAGCAAATGCTGAAAGACTCCATACAGTTTTTAGCATAAAGGTTTACCAAATTCTAGAGCGCTTTTGGTTGACGTCCTGAATAGTTGTCCAGCACCAGCTAGCTAGATTTACATTTTAGTCATTTAGCAGACACTCTTATCCAGAGCAACTTACAGTAGTGAATGCATACATTTCATACATTTTTTTTTTCTTCCATACTGGGAATCAAACCCACAACCCTGGCATTGCAAACACCATGCTCTACTAACTGAGCCACACGGGACCATGCTTTACCCCTCAGGCTTTCCTAGAGTTTCCCCTCACCACTGTTGAATTAAAGGGATACTTAAAGAAAAAAAATACCAGCATTAGCATTATTGGGCTAAAACAATGTATGTTACAACCTCAAAGTATCTTGAAACATTGTAGTTGTATGGTCAAGTGCCACAAAGAAGAACATAGGCAAATTACAGTTGGCCTAGAAGAGAGCAGCACGACTGGCCGTAAATGTACACAGGAGGGCTAAATATTAATAGCATGCATGTCAATCTCTCCTGGCTCAAAGTAGAGGAGAGATTGACTGTATCACGACTTGTCTTTGTGAGAGGTATTGACATGTTGAAAGCACATGTTCAAACGGCTAACACACAGCTCAGACACCCATACATACCCCACAAGACATGCCACCAGGGGTCTCTTCACAGCCCCCAAGTCCAGAACAGACTATGGGGGGCACACACTACTACATAGAGCCATGACTACATGGAACTCTCGTCCACATCAAGTAACTCAAGTGAGCAGTAAAAACAGACCAAACAACACTTCACGGCACAACGCAGACTGTGAAGAGACACACACACACGCACACACGCACACACACACACACACACACACACACACACACACACACACACAAACAAACGCACTCACACTCTAACATGCATTCGATTGTGGTATTGTGGATTTTATATTGTAAATGTGTAATAATAGAGAAATAATGTATTGTATGATGTATTGTTTTATATATGGCGGTTGTTGTGTTTTGTTGAGCTGTAACTGTTTTAACCCTGTTGAGACCCCAGGATGAGTAGCTGCTGCCTTGGCGGCAGCTAATGGAGATCCTACTAAATACTAAATGAACAAAGTTCTTCATAGAACCTTTAAAAAAAAAGGTTATACATAGCACAAAAAAAGGGATCTGCTATGGTTACAAGCCAAATAACCCTTATTTGGCATTATATAGAATGCTGGATTTCAAAGAACTCTTCTAAGAACGCTTTCCCATAATGCACCCCACCCGTCCTCATTCCTCACCTCACCTGACCGGTACCTAACCAAAAACAGACTTAATGCGTCGCACAGTCATGTATAGAGCCATGTCATCATGGAATGCTCTGCAAAAAGAAGTTACTGCAAATCCTGCCTGTTTGGCCCTGTCAGCAGGTATCTTTGGATGGGGCCACAGTGTCTCCTGACCCCTCCTGTCTCAGCCTCCAGTATTTATGCTGCGGTAGTTTATGTGTCGGGGGGCTAGGGTCAGTCTGTTATATCTGGAGTATTTCTCCAGTGTCCTGTGTGAATTTAAGTATGCTCTCTCCAATTCTCTCTTTCTCGCTTTCTTTCTTTCTCTCTCTCGAGGGACCTGAGCCCAAGACCATGCCTCAGGACTACCTGGCATGATGACCCCTTGCTGTCCCCAGTCCACCTGGCCGTGCTGCTGCTCCAGTTTCAACTGTTCTGCCTTCGGCTATGGAACCCTGACCTGTTCACCGGAAGTGCTACCTGTCCCAGACCTGCTGTTTTCAACTCTCTAAAGACAGCAGGAGCGGTAGAGATACTCTCAATGATTGGCTATGAAAAGCCAACTGACATTTACACCTGAGGTGCTGACCTGTTGCACTCTCGACAACTACTGTGATTATTATTATTTGACCATGCTGGTCATCTATGAACATTTGAACATCTTGGCCATGTTCTGTTATAATCTCCACCCGGCACAGCCAGAAGAGGACTGGCCACCCCTCATAGCTTGGTTCCTCTCTAGGTTTCTTCCTAGGTTTTGGCCTTTCTAGGGAGCTTTTCCTAGCCACCGTGCTTCTACACCTGCATTGCTTGCTGTTTGGGGTTTTAGGCTGTTTCTCTACAGCACTTTGAGATATCAGCTGATGTACGAAGGGCTATATAAATACATTTGATTTGATTTGAAAAGCAATACATCTGATTAAAAAAAACATATTGTATCACAGAACCTCTCCTCGTATTAAAGATCTAATTTAACTGTATTGTATATAAGAATATATATATGTATATATGAATAGTGTGTAAATAGTATTTTTGTTGGTGTCTTTAAAAAAAAGTAATATCTTATGTTGTTCTTGTCTATAACAGTTCTGTACTTTTTCATGTATTTGTAAGTTTTATGTGGACCCCAGGAAGATTAGCTACTGAGTGTCCTAAAAAACTAAACTAAACCTTGTCCCCAGGCTAATTGCTACAGCTGGCTGGTGGAAGAGACTACCCCTGACCTGACGTGACCTGCAATAACCTCACCTCACCTTCTACACACTAAAAACAAATGGTTCTATAAAGTGCCTAACAAGGGTTCTTTAGCTTGTAACCACAACGGAACACATTTTGGTGCTATATGGAACCTTTTTTTGAAGGTTCTATAAAGTACCATGCTCATCAGATTCTCAATGGAACCTGTATGTCACGCTTGTCGTCGGTGAAGGAGGACCAAAACGCAGCAGGTATGTGTATGCTCATCTTGCTTTTTAATAAATACAAAATGAACACCAAAATAACAAAGAACGAACGATCAACAAAAACAGTCTGGTAAGGCACAAGGCTAAACACAGAACAATCTCCGACAAAATACAAGACAAACACACCCAACTAATATAGGACTTCCAATCAAAGGCAACACCAAACAGCTGCCTTCAATTGGAAGTCCAACCCCAATTAACTCAACATAGAAACACACACACTAGACTAACCATAGAATACATGAAAACCAAACAGTGTCCAAAAACCCCGGAATAATTAAATCAAATGCCCCTTCAACAAACACACCACCCCGAACCACATAAAACGAATACCCTCTGCCACGTCCTGACCAAACTACAATACCAATTAACCTTATACTGGCCAGGACGTGACAGTACCCCCCCCCTTAAAGGTGCTAACCCCGGAAGCACCTTAAAAAAACAAAAAACAAACCACAACCCCAAACAACAAAACAAAATTTCCCCTCTACTAAAAGGGAGGGAAGGGAGGGTGGCTGCCGTCAACGACGGCACTGTGCTACACCCCCCCTCCCCAACCCACCTATATCAGGAGGTGGCTCCGGTTCTGGCCGTTCCAGGCAGTCGGGCCACTCTGGCAGCTCGGGGCAGTCTGGCCAGTCTGGCCGCTCGGGGCAGTCCGGCCAGTCTGGCCGCTCGGGGCAGTCCGGCCAGTCTGGCCGCTCGGGGCAGTCCGGCCAGTCTGGCCGCTCGGGGCAGTCCGGCCAGTCTGGCGGCTCGGGGCAGTCCGGGCAGTCTGGCGGCTCGGGACAGTCCGGGCAGTCTGGCGGCTCGGGACAGTCCGGGCAGTCTGGCGGCTCGGGACAGTCCGGGCAGTCTGGCGGCTCGGGACAGTCCGGGCAGTCTGGCGGCTCGGGACAGTCCGGGCAGTCTGGCGGCTCGGGACAGTCCGGGCAGTCTGGCTGCTCGGGACAGTCCGGCGGCTCGGGACAGTCTGGGCAGTCTGGCGGCTCGGGGCAGTCTGGGCACTCCGGCTGCTCGGGGCAGTCTGGCCACTCCGGCGGCTCGGGGCAGTCTGGCCACTCCGGCGGCTCGGGGCAGTCTGGCCACTCCGGCGGCTCGGGGCAGTCTGGCCACTCCGGCGGTTCGGGGCAGTCTGGCCACTCCGGCGGTTCGGGGCAGTCTGGCCACTCCGGCGGTTCGGGGCAGTCTGGCCACTCCGGCGGTTCGGGGCAGTCTGGCCACTCCGGCGGTTCGGGGCAGTCTGGCCACGCCGGCGGTTCGGGGCAGTCTGGCCACTCAGGCGGTTCGGGGCAGTCTGGCCACTCCGGCGGTTCGGCGCAGTCTGGCCACTCCGGCGGTTCGGCGCAGTCTGGCCACTCCGGCAGTTCAGCGCAGTCTGGCAGCTCCGACGACTGTTGACTGGCGGGCAGCTCCGACGACTGTTGACTGGCGGGCAGCTCCGACGACTGTTGACTGGCGGGCAGCTCCGACGACTGTTGACTGGCGGGCAGCTCCGACGACTGTTGACTGGCGGGCAGCTCCGACAACTGTTGACTGGCGGGCAGCTCTGACGACTGTTGACTGGCGGGCAGCTCTGGTGACTGTTGACTGGCGGGCAGCTCTGGTGACTGTTGACTGGCGGGCAGTTCTGGTGACTGTTGACTGGCGAGGCTGGGTTTACGCACTTGAAGCCTGGTGCGTGGTGCTGGTACTGGGCTTACCAGATTGTGAACAAGCACCTCCAGGCTAGTGCGGGGAGCAGGAACAGGACGAGTCGGACTGGGTTGACGCACTTCCGGGTTCGCACGAGAGACAGGAGCTGGAAACCCAGGGCTATGGAGGCGCACAATCGGTCTTGATCTTACCTCCTGCACAACCCGCCTTGGCTGGATGGAACTAGTAGCCCTGTACGAGCGGGGTGCTCGTACAGGGCAGACTGGGCTGTGCAGGGGCCTGATGGTAGCCGTGCGTAGAGCGGGAGTTGGGTAGCCTGGTCCTCGGAGGCGTACCGGCGACCAGATGCGCTGCGCAGGCATCCTCCTACCAGGCTGGATGCCCACTCTAGCACGGCACCTGCAAGGGGCTGGAATAACGCGCACCGGACTGTGCGTGCGTATGGGTGAGATAGTGCGCTCCTCAGCGAAACATGGCGCTCTCCACCCCATACGCTCCTCCATATAACCACGGGTAGCTGGCTTCCGGCTCTTCCTAGGCCTAGCCAAACTACCCGTGTGCCCCCCCCAAAAAAATATTGGGGGTGCCTCTCGTGCTTCTCCCTCAGCGCGTCCATGGCCTCGTACCTCCGCCTCTCTGCCTTGGCTGCCTCAATTTCCCACTGCGGGCGGCGATAATCCCCAGCCTGGTGCCAAGGTCCGGCCCCGTCCAGAACTTCCTCCCAGGTCCATTTCTCCCGCCAGTCCAACTCGAAGTCCCTCTGCTCCTTCCTCTGCTGCTTGGTCCATAGTTGGTGGGAGATTCTGTCACGCTTGTCGTCGGTGAAGGAGGACCAAAACGCAGCAGGTATGTGTATGCTCATCTTGCTTTTTAATAAATACAAAATGAACACCAAAAGAACGAACGATCAACAAAAACAGTCTGGTAAGGCACAAGGCTAAACACAGAACAATCTCCCACAAAATACAAGACAAACACACCCAACTAATATAGGACTTCCAATCAAAGGCAACACCAAACAGCTGCCTTCAATTGGAAGTCCAACCCCAATTAACTCAACATAGAAACACACACACTAGACTAACCATAGAATACATGAAAACCAAACAGTGTCCAAAAACCCCGAAATACTTAAATCAAATGCCCCTTCAACAAACACACCACCCCGAACCACATAAAACGAATACCCTCTGCCACGTCCTGACCAAACTACAATACCAATTAACCTTATACTGGCCAGGACGTGACACTGTATGGTGCTATAACGAACCCTTTCCTATGGTTCTACAAAGAAACATAAAAAAGGTTCCATATAGCACCAAAAAAGGGTTCCGCTATGGTTCTAACCCTTTTTGGGGCTACAGTTGAAGTTGGAAGTTTACATACACTTAGGTTGGAGTCATTAAAACTCATTTTTCAACCACTCCACAAATTTCTTGTTAACAAACTATAGTTTTGGCAAGTCGGTTAGGACATCTACTTTGTGCATGACACAAGTCATTTTAACAACAATTGTTTACAGATAGATTATTTCACTTATAATTAATTCACTGTATTACAATTCCAGTGCGTCAGAAGTTTACATACACTAAGTTGACTGTGCCTTTAAACAGCTTGGAAAATTCCAGAAAATTATGTCATGGTTTTAGAAGCTTCTGATAGGCTAATTGACATCATTTGAGTCAATTGGAGGTGTACCTGTGGATGTATTTCAAGGCCTACCTTCAAACTCAGTGCCTCTTTGCTTGACATCATGGGAAAATCAAAAGAAATCAACCAAGACCTCAGAACAAAATTGTAGACCTCCACAAGTCTGGTTCATCCTTGGGAGCAATTTCCAAACACCTGAAGGTACCACGTTCATCTGTACAAACAATAGTACGCAAGTATAAACACCATGGGACCACGCAGCCATCATACCGCTCAGGAAGGAGACACGTTCTGTCTCCTAGAGATGAACGTACTTTGGTGCGAAAAGTGCAAATCAATCCCAGAACAACAGCAAAGGACCTTGTGAAGATGCTGGAGGAAACAGGTACAAAAGTATCTATATCCACAGTAAAACGAGTCCTATATCGACATGATCTGAAAGGCCACTCAGCAAGGAAGAAGCCACTGCTCCAAAACCGCCATAAAAAAGCCAGACTACAGTTTGCAACTGCACATGGGGACAAAGATCGTACTTTTTGGAGAAATGTCCTCTGGTCTGATGAAACAAAAATAGAACTGTTTGGCCATAATGACCATCCTTTTGTTTGGAGGAAAAAGGGGGATGCTTGCAAGCCGAAGAACACCATCCCAACCGTGAAGCACGGGGGTGGCAGCATCATGTTGTGGGGGTGCTTTGCTGCAGGAGGGACTGGTGCACTTCACAAAATAGATGGCATCATGAAGAGGGAAATGATGTGGATATATTGAAGCAACATCTCAAGACATCAGTCAGGAAGTTAAAGCTTGGTCGCAAATAGGTCTTCCAAATGGACAATGACCCCAAGCATACTTCCAAAGTTGTGGTAAAATGGCCTAAGGACAACAAAGTCAAGGTATTGGAGTGGTCATCACAAAGCCCTGACCTCAATCCTATAGAAAATTTGTGGGCAGAACTGTTAAAGCGTGTGCGAGCAAGGAGGCCTACAAACCTGACTCAGTTACACCCGCTCTGTCAGGAGGAATGGGCCAAAATTCACCCAACTTACTGTGGGAAACTTGTGGAAGGCTACCCGAAACCCAAGTTAAACAATTTAAAAGCAATGCTACCAAATACTAATTGAGTGTATGTAAACTTCCGACCCACTTGGAATGTGATGAAATAAATAAAAGCTGAAATAAATCATTCTCTCTACTATTATTCGGACATTTCACATTCTTAAAATAAAGTGGTGATCCTAACTGACCTAAAACAGGGAATTTTTACTAGGATGTAATGTCAGGAATTGTGAAAAACTGAGTTTAAATGTATTTGGCTAAGGTGTATGTAAACGTTCGACTGTATATAGAACCCTTTTTATGGTTATTTATAGAACCAATCTCAAATTCAAAGGTTCTTTGTAGAACCATATAGGGTTTTTTATTCTGGTTTAATAGCCATATTATATTGTAAAACGTCTGTAGGTTTTAATATTGTGTTAATTAACAAGTTGAATCAGGTGTGCTAGCTCTGGAAAGGCTGCGGGTCCCTGAGGAGAGAATTGAGAACTACTGACTTAGTCAACCGTTCTCAAATGCCACAAGGCCATACGTGAATCTTTCAGGAGACACCGTCACTGGACATAGTCATAAATAACATGTACTAGCATAAAACAACAGATTAGATCAACTGGAATGACACTCACTCACGGTTGCACAAAAAGAGCTGTGAACAAACCACGCCCCACAATATTGGAATGAGACGCTCTACATTTTAATTATCACTAAAAGAGGAAATAACCCTTTTTTGAAAAGCAAATAACCATTGAAGGGCCCAAAGGATTATTTGAGTCAGTATGGTTCCACATAGAACCATCACCCCTTCCCCAAAAACCCTTGATGAAGCCTCATTTGTTTGATGTGTACCTGTTTGATTATGCCCAGGTATGAGTTTGCAACACAGGAGGTTGGTGGTACCTTGATTGAGGAGGACGGGCTCAAACGTAATGGCTGGAACGGAATTTATGGAATGGTATCGAACTCATCAAACACATGATTTCCATGATGTCATTCCGTTTACTCCATTCCAGTCGTTATAATGAGCCGTCCTCCCTCCTGTGGTTTGGAGCTTTTCTACAGGAAAACATACATCACTAACAACTCCTCCCTTTTCAGGGTTCATCCCAGCGCATGCCTTCCCTATGACTATTACTATGTGAACTTGCCCATGACCTGGGCCTAAGCACAGAGCTACTGCGGACAGAAGTATATTGACCTGGCCACCATAGACAACATGGAGCATATGACTACACTGAATAACATTACAGCTGATTATACTGACTTGGCCTAGATAGGAGTGTATGATACCATAACGAACTGGACATGGTCATTGGCTAATAGCCCTGGTGAGAAAGATACAAGGTTTCTAAACTGGTGGACCAGTCAACCGAATAATAAGCATAGCGATCAGCACTGTGTAACGATAGAGAGGAAAATGGGGATAGTAGAGACTGGAATGATGTGTCCTGTAGTGATCGAAAATCCTTTGTCTGCTGTGATGGTCAGAGCCATACACAAATGGTTCGGTCAAATCAACAGCAACTGCGGAATGGTTTCCACTATGGAAATTATACATTGTATTGGGACGAGACGGGATTGGGGTTGGGATTGAATGTCCTAGTGTGTCATTTAAGGAATTTCATTTTATTGTTCGTTTTACAGTAAGAGTATAATGTTTATCTCACTGTATACATAAAACAAGCAAAATGTTTTCGGAGGTTTGGTAACAAAATCGAAATACTAAATTGATGTGTGCAGTGGTTTCTCAAGTGTAGTCTGCAAATTGTTGTTAGCTTGTGTTGTATTTAACCATTTGTGTAAGTAATTATGTAGTTTGTACAGCTGCTTTAGATTTTTTTAATGTTTTTGGTTCATTACAATGTTGGACAATGATAATATAGCTTAGCCATTTCCAATGAAACAATTGTGTCAGACACTTTGGAAACATCCTTTGAATACTCTGCTCTGTGTCACATGACCCATGCTATAATCCATGCAACTCATCTATCTACTGGTGTAGGATCTTCATTTGATCACTCTTTTTCTTTCCTGCACCACAGGAAATGCAGATGGGCTTCACAATTTACATAAATTCACTGAAAATCTGCACTAACACATGGTTATATTAACAGTATAGCACTTTTTATGTAGCTAATAGACTAACCACCCATCAACCAACATTATGGACTAACATTTCAAATCCTGTTGCTGCAGAATTATTTTGCTGTGGCAATACCGGTCAAATTTAGATCCTACATCTGAATGAATTGTCTTTTACAAATGTGGGGCAAGTGCAGATGAATGTCAGCTTCCAGTCTTAATTCCACATAGATTATAGTTACAACATGGTCCCAAAACAGAGACAGTATGGATGTCCTCAATCCACCATTGCCCACAGATGCCCCATTTTGAATAACCATGGCAACCATACATCAATCAAGAAGATGGTTTTCCTTTGTTCGCTTCTTAATAGGCCTGACACTATCCCTTTAGAAAATCAAACACCCATTTAAAAAGAGTTTGATTGAATGTTGGCAGTTTTAAAGCCACTTTGTCCCTATCATCCTGTTGCTGGTTGTGTAACAGCCTGTATAAAAGATATATAACTCCAATAAATAACTCTTTAAAGATGTGGTGAGCTGAGTGAGGGCTAACAACAGGCTGTAAACAGCTAAAAAGCAAAGCTAATATTAAAGAAAATGTTGCCTTCACTCATAGTATCTCTTTTCCAATTCTTCCCTTTTTAAGGGTGGGAAGAAGAGTATCTGTCATTCCTTCCAGAACTAAGCTATAAGGATATTCCCTAGGCTTTGGCATGGGATGGGTGCAGTGGGACCCATCATTCAGGGCAGGTGGGGCAGAGCCCCACAGAGCCCCACATTTTGAGCCCCACATGTTTAGCAAAATATAATAATATTTCTTTGGGCTTGCCTGTTTTGCATGTTATTTTGGCATTAATACGTGTCACATATCAGTTTGAAAACAATGTAAAAAATATTTACAGTATATCATTGAGTTCATAAAGCTGCATACAAACATGTTTTATTGAGTAAGGCAGCTCCAAAATGCAGGTGTTTCAGCCTAGCTCAGTGCTTTCTGTGGTGATGGAGTGAGCCAGCAGAAAATAAACTCAGCAAAAAAAGAAACGTCCTCTCACTGTCAACTGCGTTTATTTTCAGCAAACTTAACATGTGTAAATATTTGTATGAACATAACAAGATTCAACAACTGAGACATAAACTGAACAAGTTTCACAGACATGTGACTAACATAAATGGAATAATGTGTCCCTGAACAACAGGGGATCAAAATCAAAAGTAACAGTCAGTATCTGGTGTGGCCACCAGCTGCATTAAGTACTGCAGTGCATCTCCTCCTCATGGACTGCACCAGATTTGCCAGTTCTTGCTGTGAGATGTTACCCCACTCTTCCACCAAGGCACCTGCAAGTTCCTGGACATTTCTGGGGGGAATGGCCCTAGCCCTCACCCTCCGATCCAACAGGTCTCAGACATGCTCAGTGGGATTGAGATCCGGGTTCTTCACTGGCCATGGCAGAACACTGACATTCCTGTCTTGCAGGAAATCACGCACAGGATGAGCAGTATGGCTGGTGGCATTGTCATGCTGGAGGTTCATGTCAAGATGAGCCTGCAGGAAGGGTACCAAATGAGGGAGGAGGATGTCTTCCCTGTAACGCACAGTGTTGAGATTGCCTGCAATGACAACTTCAGTCCGATGATGCTGTGACACACCGCCCCAGACCATAATGGACCCTCCACCTCCAAATCGATCCCGCTCCAGAGTACAGGCCTCGGTGTGACGCTCATTCCTTCGACGATAAACGCGAATCTGACCATCACCCCTGGTGAGACAAAACCATGACTCGTCAGTGAAAAGCACTTTTTGCCAGTCCTGTCTGGTCCAGCGATGGTGTGTTTGTGCCCATAGGCAACGTTGTTGCCAGTAATGTCTGGTGAGCACCTGCCTCACAACAGGCCTACAAGCCCTCAGTCCAGCCTCTCTCAGCCTATTGCGAACAGTCTGAGCAATGATGGAGGGATTGTGAGTTCCTGGTGTAACTCGGGCAGTTGTTGTTGCCATCCTGTACCTGTCCCGCAGGTGTGATGTTCGGATGTACCGATCCTGTGCAGGTGTTGTTACACGTGGTCTGCCACTGCGAGGACGATCAACTGTCCGTCCTGTCTCCCTGTCTTAGGCATCTCACAGTACGGACATTGCAATTTATTGCCCTGGCCACATCTGCAGTCCTCATGCCTCCTTGCAGCATGCCTAAGGCACGTTCACGCAGATGAGCAGGGACCCTGGGCATCTTTCTTTTGGTGTTTTTCAGACTCAGTAGAAAGGCCTATTTAGTGTCCTAAGTTTTCATAACTGTGACCTTAATTGCCTACCGTCTGTAAACTGTTAGTGTCTTAACGACCGTTCCACAGGTGCATGTTCATTAATTGTTTATGGTTCATTGAACAAGCATGGGAAACAGTGTTTAAACCCTTTACAATGAAGATCTGTGAAGTTATTTTGATTTTTACAAATTATCTTTGAAAGACAGTGTCCTGAAAAAGGGACGTTTCTTTTTTTGCTGAGTTTAGGAGCATTGCGCTGTGATTGGCTCAGTGTTCTGTCACTCATGGGAACACTACGTCATCACGAAGTTTAAGTCCTTAGTAAGGGTAGACATCCAAAATTTCAGCCCTTTGGGTCCTGCCATAGAGTTATATTACAAGTGCCCTTCCAAGAAGGCTCAAGGTCATTGGCCACAGATAAAATGATGTCAAATCACGTTATATGTACAGTAGCTTTGATTGGACTGATCATGTCAACATCTTACTTTCAAAGTCTTAGCTAGCAGTCATCATCATGAATCAAGTCGACAATCTACTGGCAAATGCTTTGGAATCCTTGTCATATAAAGAGAAATGATGAAGAGAAATGATAGATAAAACATATCGGTGCTCATGGGCCATTGGACCTAAACATTACACAACAAGTTGGAAATCGCAAATTTAACAATGAGTGGTTTGTAAGGAATCGTGACAGTGGCTAACCGCAAGCATTGCAACTGGGAAGTCGGGAATAAACGAGCTCAGACTGGTAAAATACATTTTGAACGGTCATCCAACTCGGAATTGGACCGCCGCGCCACCTTCCTGTTCAAGTGAGCACAGCACAACAAGGTGAGTCCATGTCTTATATGCTGCTGCATAAATGATGTAATATGCCAGGAAGATATGTATACTCACTGTACATAAGAAAGTAATAATAAGTGTATGTTGTGTGTAAACTGTTAGTAGCCCATGTGCCTCACCCTAATAATTTGGTCTATTTTCACCTCTTAATTTCGCCTAACGTTACTGTTTTGACTTAGTTGTGCACATGTAGCCTATAACCTGTTTTTGAGAAATATCATCATCTAACATTGTAAGAGCGTTCATTGTCTGCTTATATGCCCCCTTTTTTTTCCTACGGTTCTGACTTGGTGTACAGGGAAAATACTTTAAGAGCAGCCCATGTTCTGCATTCTGTCGCTGTACATTTCAAAAGTGCTGAACCCACAGTTATAGTCTTAGCTCGCTCATTAATGTCTTAATCAGAATTACGGAATGCCTCTATCCCATCATCGTTCCCTTATGCCATAGGTTGTACATCTCGATTGTCAGTAGAAACCACATTTGTTTAAGCAAGTCAGCCATATCAGCTATGTTTTTGAAAAAGGCAGTAAACGAGGCTGAATGAATTGTTTTTCTGCCAGACAAGGCTCCGCTAATAGCCAGGTGTTCACTCCATTGTGCTGGAAAGAAAGCTCTGCTGTTGGGACAGCTTTATGTAGGCCCTAACAGTTTGTGGGCACCGCTTGTCACCGTTATAGTGCAATTATTGTATTGTTTAGTGTCGTGGGGTGTAGTGGCTTTTGAGTTTGCCCCACCAAGATTTATATGCTAAAATCGCCACTGGATGGATGTAATGTAGTCTGATGTTGAACAGCAATAACATGCCAATATTTAGTAAATTATACTAGTTCATTGATGATGCAGTTTATGTGGGTAATGAGTTTGTGTAATTGGAACAGATGTATTGGATAATGTGGGAAGAGAAAGAGGACAGTCAGTGCCATATACAGGACCATAGTTATACAACAATAATAACTGATTCATCAAAAGTAAATGTACTGTGATATCAATGTTTCACTGGGATCTGAGTAGCACTGGGGGAGGGTGCATTGTGACAATCTAACTATGGTGTTAAGGTATGGAAAGCTGCTTCCCATATTAGGGCATCCTTATCCAATCAGTGCGGATTTGCTAGTAATCTGCACTACTGCACTCCTTTGAGGTGAAATTTCACAGCTATTTCACATGCGTGGGAAGACAGTGCTTATCTTGGTAGAAAGAAAATAAATTTGTTTTTTACGCTCATCCATTGGTAGATAACATGTCACGGAAACATATGGCATTTTAATATATAAAGTGATGAACAGACCCTGGTATTTTTTTTAACCTTTATTTAACTAGGCAAGTCAGTTAAGAACAAATTCTTATTTTCAATGACAGCCTAGGAACAGTGGGTTAACTGCCTTGTTCAGGGGCAGAATGACAGATTTGCACCTTGTCAGTTCAGGGATTTGAACTTGCAACCTTTACGGTTACTAGTCCAACGCTCTAGGCTACACTGCAGCTCCACAGTGGTGCTGAAGCATTTTTACAGAGAAAGAAAGTGAACGGGGATGTATGATGGAAAGGGACAGATTGAAAGCAAGGGAGTATATACTAGCAGCATACCACCCTGCATCCCACTGTTGGTGTCTGAAGCTAAGCAGGGTCGGTCCTGAGTCTGTCCCTGGATGGGAGACCAGATGCTGCTGGAAGTGGTGTTGGAGGTCCAGTAAGGGGCACTCGTTCTTCAGGTCTAAGGCGATAATACAAATAATAGAGGTTTTATTGTCACATACAATGCCATAGGGCAGTGAAGGGGACATTGCCCTCCATAGGGTGCCGTCTTTCGGATGGGACATTAAAACAGCTGTCCTGAATCTGTTGTCACTAAAGATCCCATGGCACTTACTGTAAGAGTAGGGGTGTTAACCCCGGTGTCCTGGCTAAATTCCCAATCTGGTCCTCATACCAACATGGCCACCTAACCATTCCCAGCTTCCAGTTAGCTCATTCATCCCCTCTCCTCCCACTGTAACTCTTCCCCAGGTTCTTTTATTTTTTTTCAATTATATTTTATCTAACTAGGCAAGTGAGTTAAGAACAAATTCTTATTTACAATGGTGGCCTACCCTGGCCAAACCCGGACGACGCTGGGCCAATTGTGCGCCGCCCTATGGGACTCCCAATCACGGCCGGATGTGATACAGCCTGGATTCAAACCAGGGACTGTAGTGTCACCTTTTTCACTGAGATGCAATGCCTTAGACCGCTGCGCCACTCGGGAGCCCAGTTGTTGCTGTAAAAGATATGTTCTCAGTCAATTTACCTGGTAAAATAAAGGGAAACTTGAAACTTCGAGAGTGAGAAAGGGAGATACTGTAAAGGGAGAGGGAGTGAGGCTGCCTGGGCTGGGTGATGGGGGCCAGCAGGCTGCAGGAATGCTCTGCATGCCTGTCCTCTGAATGACCCCTCCTCCCTGGAGTGTGGGAGATACTGGGTAATTAGCTTCCTTTAACACTGGAGCTATGGTCCCGTGAATGGGGTTAGCAGTGGCATTGAGGGAAACTATTAAGTGTATTTACCTGTAAAAAACTCATTCTAACATTTTAATATATATTCTCTGTCAACCCCCCCATCCGGTTTATATACATTCCCAGTTGATATTTCTGAGTTAATCCCCCACTCCTCCTATTTTCTTTGGTTTCATTTCCAGTTGATGTACACTGCAGTTGGTGCTGTTATGTTGAAATTTAGCAGATTCTTTTCCCTTTTTCCCCCCATCTTGATGGCCTAGTTTATCTCTCCTGCACTAGATTTAATTATGGTGCTCTCTCTCAGTGAATTTGTCTTCCATATGTCAGGAATGAGAAATGGAAGAAGACATGGATTAAGAAAAACGGAAGCTAAAGAGTATCGATTTTCCAGAGACATGGTAGTTTAGATAACAACATGCTAATACTGTGACATCCTCCATATTCGTTTCATTTTAGACTCATGTCATTTTATTGAATTCCCGAGCGTCCCTTTAAAAGCGACAGTTGAAGGGGCCTTTTCGGACAGTTACAGGTTCTGAATTTGCTTTAACCACCTTTTTGCTTACAAAACCACACATTCTCATGGAAAATATATTCTTAAAAACAACTACGCAAATCAGCTTTAAAGTCACACACTGTAAGATGCATAATAATGTAATGGTGTGCCAAAGGTGTGCAGTCTTTTTGGTTAGGAAAGTTATACTACTCTCATTTAAGTATTTAACGTGTCATATCTGTTCTTTGAAATCAAGGGGTATAATTCTTCATTTTAAATTCATGTACATCTTACAGACTGGGGGTTTAAGTTTCCTTATCTGAGAATGCCTTGTTATTTTAGCTTTTACTTAAAGCAGAGGAATTATGCATATTTCAAATTAGAATCAACATACCTATACAGACCTTTCCTTTCTATTTCATTCCATCGCTATCTTTAGCTCAAAGCTCTATCGTTTTCTTATCATATATTTCCTGCTGATGTGAGAGCTTAGAGAATAGCCTTTGAAGTCTTTATTATGACACTGTTCAATATTTGAACTGCTTATCTATCTCACCCACCTAAGATTTACACCTACAGAAACATTTAGTTCCATTTTTAGGTATAGATGACACAATTGGCTTTACTGTGGAAAAAAAAGAGTAGTGCCTAGGTCATTAATATTATGCCTACTTCCAGATATGAAAGACAGCCTAACTTCCACTTATTCAAAGGCTGAGCTGTAGATGATTGGAGATGGTTGCTAGATAGCTTACATGTTGAAAAGTATGCTTTTCCAAGTATCTATTTTATTTTATTCGTTGCTGTTCTGTTCTATTTCATGATATTCTATCGTATCAGACTTCTAAAATACGTGTCATTTCTATTGTCAGTAAAAAGTGTGAAATCAATGAAGAAATTCAGAATCCTACAACTTGCTCGCACACTGTATTTCTACCACCATTTGACCTAACATTCTACCCAACATTCTACCTATGCACAAAATATTGACGTCCATCACATCTGGTGAGGGAATCCTTGTATTTGGTGATGTCAGACAGTGTTTGGGTCATTTGAAGGTTAGCGGCCGCCAAAAAGGTTCATGGAAAGTTCACCAGCATATATTAGGTAATTCAATCGGTCCCTGTGACATAACTAGTATGAAGTGGTTGTGTAGAGACAGCGTAACCCATTCGTCAATAAATGGGAGCTAAGAACTCCAAACCAAACGTTGTTATGTAAAATAGCCTACTATTCTGTTTTATCGGGTTTTCACAAGGACTGACTATTTTGCTGTGCTCCCTGAGCGCAATGGAAGCAAATCTTTTTTGATAAATGCATTGATGGAAATCTTCTCGCGCATACAGCTGTAGATATTTTTTTGCATCGACTCAAATTAATAAAATATAATTTTGGTCAATTACAAACTTTTAACAAAAATGTCCATCATACGCTTGACTGAGAGGGAAAACAGAATCCTACTTGGGCGTGCGAATTAAGGACAGTTGCATTCCATTTGTTCCATTTTTACGTTTCATTAGATCCTGACGCATCTTGATAAGGACTCGGCCTTCCGCTTATGTTATAAAAAATAAACATGTTTGACTATATGGATTTTCTCGCAGTTGGTCCAGGAGAAACGCTGGACTTCTATACTGCAAGTCCTTGTATGCTCCAGGAACCATCTCTAACCGCATGCTTCACTGGACTAACAGAAACGGATTGGCAAATTCATCGGATCGCGCAATGTAGGTGAATCTTTATTTTGATTTGGTCTATTTGAGGATTTAAGTAATTATCCCTCAGTTGCCAACTGTTTTACTCTACACTAAATAAAAAAATATTTGTTGTGATCATGATACACCAGGAAATACTGAACGTGGGACTTGACATGATACATCCAGTTCTATCTTCTTCTCACACCTTTGATGCACTATTTATAATATAGCCTATTCCTTGCGTCAATTGTTCGTACATTGTAGCCTAAACTGTTCCCTGTGCAGTCCTGTATCGTTGCATATTTAATCCAAAGACAATGCAAACATATTTATTTAGGTCATGTTGTATGTAGGCTACCATCTTTTTTTCACAGGCTGTAGTTCAAGGTATTTCTTCACATATCTTTCTGAATATGTAATTGATGTCATATATCTAGTTCAAATGAACTAAAATAAATATTATTTCAGATATAGGGCTTACATCAACTTCAATATATAAGCCTGCACAGTAAAATCCAGCTTAAACAAAAAATAACACACAAAACCATTTACGTAAGCCTACACATGAAAGTTTATGTTAAAGGTGCAATCTGCAATATTTACTGCTTTTTATGGTCAATTCAGTTAATGATACCCATTGAATCTTGAAGAATAACTTCCAAATGCCTAATGTGTTTAGTACAAGTGTATTACACCACTATAACCCAAAATATAAGGTTTCTTTTTTTTACTTTTACATTTGTAAATAATGCCTTTGTAAACAATATGTAGCTTCAAAATATGTTTCAAACTATAATGTTGATATAACTGTCCTTGCATCCATAGCTTTATTGATAATTGGACTGTGGTTACATTTCTCCAGCCCAATCCCTCAGGTTTATAGCAAACCAAGTGACAGGGCTGCCATTTGGCTGAAAAAGGAATGACAGATTGTGTCTTTAAAGCTTTGGAATAGGGTCAATATCATTGTTATTTTACATGTGCACATTGTTTGCTTTGTTGCAACTGATGATTGCATTTATTTAGTTTCGGTAAGCCTACCTCCTAGTTTATGGAATGAATTCACCGTTGTGCAATCAATCAGTATACTTACTTGTTATCCTAAATCAATAATACATGGATTATTACTGTGAATCCATTGATAATGAATTGGCCATAAAATCTGCACTCTTATTTGACTCGTCACACCTACTACACTCACTGTTCCTCTGTATTATATTTTTTATTTAACTAGGCGTGTCAGTTAAGAACAAATTCTTATTTACAATGACGGCCTACCCCGGCCAAACCCGTACGACGCTGGGCCAATTGTGCCCCACCCTATGGGACTGCTAATCACGGCCAGTTGTGATACAGCCTGGAATCGAACCAGGGTCTGTAGTGACACCTCTACCACTGAAAAGCAGTGCCTTAGACCACTGCACCACTCGGGAGCCCATTTCCTCAACTAGTTGTTGATATTTACAGATCAGATTAGGAAGTCAAATTCCATTCAGATACCTTTGGTTTCCTCTATCTGATGGTTGATCTAGCTGTCTCTTCGGAGGTTTTCATTTAGCCTAACACCAGTGTGCTTCTGACAGTCAGTCTCAAGGGCTTCACAGGACATTATGCTCCTTATATTTTCTGCGATATCAAATCCGTATCGAAGGCAGCACCAAAGCCTGTTACAACATTAGACCTTCTCTGGCAGCGCTCAGTGTTTTGAGATGGAGGAGCATGTCGACCGAAGCCCATGTGGTCAGTGGTCAGGACGGTCACTGGGGGTCACCGAGGGTTCATTGGATGGTCACCAACAGGAGGTCAGACGAGACCCAGACTGCTTGGCTTGTCTCCCTCACAGCAAAGTAGTTGTGGGGAAACTCTGCAAGCAAAGCCTAATAATATATTTACCTCATTCATCACTTAGGCTATTCTACAAGCACATTAATTTTGTATGATCCAGTGATGATATCCTAATAACTATAATTATTGTTCCTGTTTACAAGTGTAATGGAAAGGGTATTTGGATCTCACTGAGCAATTAGCCTCATGTTGAGTAGCCTACTCACAACCACAAAAATTCCCTCACCACAGATTGCCTTTACTTTCAGCATCTAGCCCCCAAAAGTCCCCCAAAAGACCTCAGTGAGAGTGTGATAGCATTGTGATAGCATTGTGATAGCATTGTGATAGTATTGTGATAGCAATGTGACAGCATTGTGATAGCATTGTGATGGTATTGTGATAGCATTGTGATACTATTGTGATAGCATTGTGATAGTATTGTGATAGTATTGTGATAGCATTGTGATAGTATTGTGATAGCATTGTGATAGCATTGTGATAGTATTGTGATAGTGTTGTGATAGCATTGTGATAGTATTGTGACAGCATTGTGATAGTATTGTGATAGTATTGTGATAGTATTGTGATAGCATTGTGATAGTATTGTGATAGCATTGTGATAGCATTGTGATAGTATTGTGATAGCATTGTGATAGTATTGTGATAGTATTGTGATAGTATTGTGATAGCATTGTGATAGTATTGTGATAGTATTGTGATAGCATTGTGATAGCATTGTGATAGTATTGTGATAGTGTTGTGATAGCATTGTGATAGTATTGTGACAGCATTGTGATAGTATTGTGATAGTATTGTGATAGCATTGTGATAGCATTGTGATAGTATTGTGATAGCGTGCACTTTCCTTTGACATAGTGGAAGCAGATTGTGGCACACATCTTAAAGCTTTACTCTTTACCAGTTTCTCTCTTAAATGTTGGTGAGCGCCTCCCTCCCCCTCCAAACCACTTAGTCTAGTTTAATATTCCACTGCTTCATCATCAGTCAGTTGCTCTTGTGGCATCCTCCGCCATTGTTTTGCAGTGGAGAGAATACTTGCTAATGGGTGTGTTCTCTTGTTTGACCCGGCGAGGGTAGGTTCAACTGGAGGCCATGGGTTCAAGGGGATGGATATAAGCAATTTTTCTATTTTTGTCCCCTCAATTTGGCTTTTTTAGTTATCTGTCACTGGCCCTATGTGCTTTAACGGTGGAGGTGATAAGAAGCCAGCAGGGATGCTTGCCCTGTCGCAGTGGAGGCTCTCTTTAAAACTGAAGAGATGTCTTAAGAGTGTCTGCTGTCGTCATTTTCCCACAAAGTATGCCATTGGAATAGTATGACTGTATCTTGCCTCCTCTTCACCCTTGCGCTCTCTGTGAAAAGGACGACACAGAAATCTTAAAAGAATAACTGAACATTATCTCAGTCAGATACGCCGATCAACACAAGGCCTCAACATGTCCTCGGGAACACAAGTGGACTTGGAACCATGGGCTGTCATTACATATGTTCTCAACTCATCTACAGTAAATTCGTGAATCGTTTTCCATAGAGATAGTTCTATTGCTGAGTCACTCAGTACAATGTTTACTGGCCATCGAAAATTAGTACTTGTTCTCTGATAAAAGATGCCCAAGCGCTTTTCTGTTTGGTTAAAAAATAACAACAACAAAAAAGATTGAATGCTATGTTGCATAGTCGTTTTGCAGAATGTTTACTGACCATAGCAATAACAATTGGTCCTCGAATAAAGAGGAGGCCCAAAGACATAATCCAATTTGATATTTCAACAGTTTTTAGGGATTTAGTACTGTTTTACTTCAACACATTACTGATTGAAGAACATGAAGCTCCATAAATTCGATGTATGACTGCATTTTCAGCAGCTGCATTGGAATTTTCTCCTTCTCCTAGCTTTGTCCTAATATTACTTTCCTCTCCTCCTTGTCTTCACGTTAGAGAATTTTGCGAATTAAAGTGACAGAAAAGTGATGAAAACTCAGTCACAGCTTATGATAGAAAGACGATAAGGAAAGGAGGCTATTTCAGAGTTTATGCAGTGGCAGCCCTCATCTCACTCCCAACACTCAGTGCCTGTCTTTCTTCCCAGCGCCTCATCATCCCTCTCTCCCTCTCTTCCTCTCTCCCTTTATCCCTCCTGTGTGTCAGCAGCTGTGGAAACCCAGAGCTCCAGCTCAGAGGACCTGTTCGCCAGTCCTCTCTCACCTCCGCCCCCTCCTCGCACCTACAAACCCTGCTTCGTGTGCCAAGACAAGTCTTCAGGCTACCACTATGGCGTCAGTGCTTGTGAGGGCTGTAAGGTAAGGGACCGGACTGATCATGTACATATCTCGAGAAACCCATCTGACTGCTCAAATGATGAATAATTCCACCTTTTTCCCATCAGCGGTTTCAACGTGTTCACCATGTTCATTTCTACTTTGGAGTTCAATCCAAGATCTAATTTACCTGTGATATGGATAATGGATATGTAAAGCCAGAAACTGCAACAGGCGCCACACACACACACACAATTCCCACTATTCTCTGGGGTTCTTAAATGTCCCCCCTCTACCACTCTTTGATGGTCCTTGGCAGTGAGCTATAGTGAGTAGGAGTAAACACAATTGTTCATGAAAGTTAGGCCGATTGGCTTTAGCTGAATGCTCGGGCAACAGAAGGCTCCACAAAGAGAAGGTAAATAATTGATGGGCAGCGCAGTGAACAAGACCAAGAGCGTGGAGGAGACCATGACTACAGATAACATTCTCTCCTCTTCGTCTTTCAGAACAAGATGAAAGGCAATGATCCTAATTATAGATTACGTGTGAGATCACATCTGTGTTAGAGATGAGAAGTGGCGTTTGTTACAGAGTTGTCTCGCTGACTGTTTAATGCAGAAAGTGAGCATGGGGCTTATCTCTCTGATCACCTTCACGAGCGTGCCCCGGAGGGGGACCTCGTATAAGCAGCTGCATGAAAGAGATTTGTCGATTGTTTGTTTTCTCAACTGTAGCAGGTGGAAAGTGGAAATGGCATACTTTAGAAATATCACTTGGTATCTGTTGATACACGTATTGATCTGACCTGGCATATCTATTTAGATGTTCAAATTAAAAATCTTTTTTTTTTTTTTTACTCTAAAAGAAATATAGCATATAGATTTTTTTTTACATTTTTAAAAAATGTGTATTTAACCTTTATTTAACTAGGCAAGTCAGTTAAGACCAAATTCTTATTTACAATAACGGCCTACCAAACGGCAAAAGGCCTCCTGCGGGGACGGGGGCTGGGATTACAAATAGAAAATACAACTTCTGTTACCCGGAAGTAATCCAACTTACAATATAACTATATAACGTTACTCAACCTACTGTATTTAACCCTAAAGAGTAGACTCAAGGCCACCAGGGACTGTTTGACTGCCGTGTTTACCCAGAGCAAACACTAGTATCACTAAAGGACCTGAATCTTGGCCCTGATAAACAGCTCATGTGTCGGGATCACACGGCACCAGTCAATACTATTGACTGACTATGGACCGGACACGGCGTCAGACACAGCACGTGTGGTGTTACCCTAATACCATTGATGTGTTTCACAACATGATTCCGGTTGCATTTGGCCTGTTGTTTTTTTTCTTCCTCTAATTTCATTGTGACGGCGTGATAACAGTCATTCATTGTATATGAAGTATTTACATGTCGCTTTTTTTTTCTTTGCATATGGAAAACACATGTTGATGTTAAAGGGATACTTGTGGATTTTAGCAACGAGTCCCTTTATCTACATCCCCAGAGTCAAATGAAATCGTGGAGACCAAAATTCCGAAGTGTCCCTTTAACGTCCTCGTTTTAGAAGGATATATGTATTCAGAGGGTGATGTAATAACATTACTACGCCACCTCCAAAGTCATTAGAGCTCCTTTCAGACGTCTGTAGAATGTTAACTGCTGGTAGCTGAAAGTACAAGGGAGATGTCTTCTCTATTGAAAACATATTATTATCCTTTCCGTTGGTGCCTCCCAGGGTTTCTTCCGTAGAAGTGTCCAGAAGGACATGGTTTACACGTGCCACCGGGACAATAACTGCATCATCAATAAGATCACCAGGAACCGCTGTCAGTACTGCCGGCTACAGAGGTGCTTCGCCGCGGGCATGTCCAAGGAGTGTAAGTGTCAATAACATTTCAGTGTCTCCATTCAACCACTGAAGAGCAACATTTCTAAACAACGCCCAATCCACTGGATTATACGCCAAAACTGCAAAACACTGCTATGCAACATTCCCAAACTTTTTCATAAAACTCTTACCCAAAATACTCAGTGCCTTCAGAAAGTGTTCACACCCCTTGACTTTTTCCACATCTTCGTGTGTTACAAAGTGGGATTAAAATTGATTGTGACAATATGTAACTTTTTGGGCGAGCCGACCAAATTAACATAGAAATGTGGGTTCTAGATATATCATTCCACTTGAAAGCAAGTCTAAGAAGAGGTAGATCTGTTCTATGTGCGCTATTTCTATGCGTCCCGTTCTTAAGTTTTGTTTGTGCATCTTTTACTTTCGGTTTTGTACACCAGCTCCTAACAGCTGAACAATGATTCTCTACACTATACTATCTTATTTTGTCACATAAACTGAAATTAAGCGAACTATTAGAGTTGTAGCAACCAGGAAATGAAGGATCGATTTTTGCATAGTGCATCTTTAAATGTCACTTTTTGTCAACGAACTACACAAAATACAGTGAAATGTCAAAGTGGAAGAAAAATTATACTTTTTTTTTTACTTAATGGAAAATAAAACGCTCATATATTTTGATTAGATAAGTATCCAACCCCCAGAGTCAATACATGTTAGAATTACATTTGGCAGCGATTACAGAGTCTTTCTGGGTAATTTGACTTAAATTGGCTTGAAAATCTACGGCAAGACATGAAAATGTCTGTCTTGCAATGATCAACATCCAACTTGACAGAGCTTGAAGAATTGAAAAAAGAATAATGTGAAAATATTGTACAGTCCAGGTTTGCAAAGCTCTTAGAGACTGTTTTGGAATATTTTTTATTCTGTACAGGCTTCCTTCTTTTCACTCTGTCATTTAGGTTAGTATTTTGGAGTAACTACAATGTTGTTGATCCATCCTCAGTTTTCTCCTATCAGAGCCATTTAACTCTGTACCTGGTTTAAAATCCCCATAAGCCTCATGGTGAAATCCCTGAGCGCTTTCCTTCCTCTCCGTCAACTCCGTCAAGGACGCCTGTATCTTTGCAGTGACTGGGTGTATTGATTCATCCAAAGTGTAATGAATAACTTCACTATGCTCAAAGGGATATTCAATGTCTGCTTTTTTTACCCATCTACCAATAGGTGCCCTTTGCAAGGCATTGGAAAACCTCCCTGGTCTTTGTGGTTGAATCTGTGCTTGAAATTCAGTGCTCGACTAAGGGACCTTACAGATAATTGTAATGTGTTGGGTAAAGAGATGGTGTAGTCATTCAAAAATCATGTTAAACACCATTATTGCACACAGAGTTAGTTTTATCTCAACAAAATGTGGAAAACGTCAAAGGGTGTGAAAAGTCTCTGAAGGCACTGTACCTAAAAACCTGTCTAATCATGTCAATGCTTCTGCTGTCCGAACGTTTTCCAAGAAAACTAATTCCACCTCCGCTGTCCAAACACATGAAAGCACTTCAAACACCATTGCCCAGAAGGCCACTGACCCAGATACAATCTCTGTTGTGGGTAGGGGGATGGTGTCATGGTGATGGATGCCTACTACTCTGAATGTCATTCATCTCTTCTACCCAGCATGTCGGCATTACATAAATCCATCAGCACATGTATCAGCCTTGTGGCTGGTATGTAACGGCTACTACTACTACTATTACTGCACCATCGTCTGCCGTTGTCACTGATTGGTGTGTAATGCAGCCCCGAGTGAAGGGTTTACACAGTGATTGCAGGAAGTAGGGCAGACTAGAGTGGATTATCCATTGACTGCACAGATCCGTCTGAGGCGTGTGTTTGTCTGAGGAGACCAGGTGCAGATCTCCCTGAGATCCGGCTCAGTAAAATGAGAGGCCTGTGTTGAAAACCAATGGTTGAAGCACGTTGACGTGATTTATAGATCAGTCGGAAGGTAACGTGACTATTTTACATTACTTACACACTCACTGGTAAATGTGCACGGCTTGTTTAGAAAAATATGGTCATTTAACAGACTCTTTACTGTTAACACCTACAATATATTCTACAGGTGTTGCCCACAAGGGAAATCACACCAGAGGTATTGTGTTACAAGCACCGTGATCCAACCAACTTAGCTGTTGCAAACAATTCAATTTCATTTTTTTTTGTTCTTGACTTATCTCCGTTCATATTTCATCCTCTCTTCCCAGCTGTCAGGAATGACCGGAGCAAGAAGAAGGAGACTCCCAAGATGACCATCATCGAGACATATGAGCTGACAGCAGAACTGGGCTGTGTAGTGGAGAATATCTGTAGGGCTCATAGAGAGACATTCCCTTCCCTCTGCCAGTTGGGCAAATACACTACAGTGAGTCACAACCACTGACATGTCAGCACCGTAGATATAAATGACATGTGTCGTGGATAGTGTTCCATTTCAGCCGGTGTCTGTTGAGGCTCAGAAACACTATCCCTGTACCATAATCCATTCATCTAAATGGAACATACTGGTTGTATTGTTGAGATAATACTCGGAACTAATTGCTCTCTCTTTCTCTCTCTCTCTCTATTTTTCTTTTCCTTTCTTTCTTTTCAATTCACTTCACTGTCAGGGGAAACATATGTTTACATCGCCAAAGCAAGTGAAACAGACAATAAACTAAAGTGAAATGAACAATAAAAAATGAACAGGAAACATTACACTCACAAAAGTTCCAAAAGAATAAAGACATTTGAAATGTCATAATATGTCTATATACAGTGTTGTAATGATATGCAAATAGTTAAAAGTACAAAAGGGAAAAGAAATAAACATAAATATAGGTTGTATTTACAATGGTGTTTGTTCTTGCCCTTTTCCTGTGGCAACAGGTCACACATCTTGCTGCTGTGATTGCACACTGTGATAGTTCAACCAACACATATGGGAGTTTATCAACATTTCATGTTTTCGCTTTCTTTGTGGGTCTGTGTAATCTGAGGTAAATATGTGTCTCTAATATGGTCATACATTGGGCAGGAGGTTAGGAAGTGCAGCTCAGTTTACACCTCATTTTGGGGGCAGTGTGCACTTAGCCTGTTTTCTCTTGAGAGCAAGGTCTGCCTTCGGCAGCCTTTCTCAATAGCAAGGCTATGCTCACTGAGTCTGTACATAGCCAAAGATTTCCTTAATTTTTGGTCGGTCACAGTGGTTAGGTATTCTGCCACTTTGTACTCTCTGTTTAGGGCCAAATAGCATTCTACTTTGCTCAGGTTTATTTTGTAAAATCTTTCCAATGTGTCAAGTAATTCTCTTTGTTTTCTCGTGATTTTCTCTCTCTTCATCCCCATCCCCCTCTCTCTGCCCCCCTTCTCTCTGCCCCCCTTCTCTCTCCCTCCCTCCATCTATCCCCCCATTCTCTATCTCTCCTTTACCCCCCCCCCCCCCTCTGTAGAACTCAAGCTCAGACACTAGGATCCAGTTGGACCTGGGGTTGTGGGATAAGTTCAGTGAGCTGGCCACCAAATGTATCATCAAGGTTGTGGAGTTTGCCAAACGGGTTCCTGGCTTCACCGGCCTGACTATAACTGACCAGATCACCCTCCTCAAAGCGGCCTGTCTGGACATTCTGGTGAGTGGTGTGTGTGTGTGTGTGTGTGTGTGTGTGTGTGTGTGTGTGTGTGTGTGTGTGTGTGTGTGTGTGTGCGTACTATATGTTTGTGTGTGTATACTGTATGCGTGAGGGGATATATATGTGTGTGTACTGTGCTGTTTGGTGCAGACACTATGGATCTGCTGTTCCATTGTCTATCAGCCACGGTGTGCTGTTTGGTGCAGACACTATGGATCTGCTGTTCCATTGTCTATCAGCCACGGTGTGCTGTTTGGTGCAGACACTATGGATCTGCTGTTCCATTGTCTATCAGCCACGGTGTGCTGTTTGGTGCAGACACTATGGATCTGCTGTTCCATTGCCTATCAGCCACGGTGTGCTGTTTGGTGCAGACACTATGGATCTGCTGTTCCATTGTCTATCAGCCACGGTGTGCTGTTTGGTGCAGACACTATGGATCTGCTGTTCCATTGTCTATCAGCCACGGTGTGCCGTTTGGTGCAGACACTATGGATCTGCTGTTCCATTGCCTATCAGCCACGGTGTGCTGTTTGGTGCAGACACTATGGATCTGCTGTTCCATTGCCTATCAGCCACGGTGTGCTGTTTGGTGCAGACACTATGGATCTGCTGTTCCATTGTCTATCAGCCACGGTGTGCTGTTTGGTGCAGACACTATGGATCTGCTGTTCCATTGTCTATCAGCCACGGTGTGCCGTTTGGTGCAGACACTATGGATCTGCTGTTCCATTGCCTATCAGCCACGGTGTGCTGTTTGGTGCAGACACTATGGATCTGCTGTTCCATTGTCTCAGCATACGTTTGTGCTGAAGACAGACACAGTGGTGGTGGGTTCAGACAGAGTGTTACCGCTGAAGGCATGTTTTATTCTCTTTCATCTCCCCATATCTTCTGGTTTTCATTGTCAACTCTGCACCATCAAAGGTTGGTAGATTCTCACTAGCTGCACCATGGTGATTCACTCACGGCTTTATTTTCTCGATGGGAACTCTTTAATCTGAAATCAAAGCGTTATCATGTTTATTTTACATTACTGAGGTGGTTTCTAATGAGGCGTGCAGGGATAATTACTGTGCAGAATGATGGTGATTTAGGCCGTTTGTGAAACTTGACTCAGTGCCTTGCTGTGATGGTCGTTATTTAAGCTACAGATGTTTTTTAAGGAGTTTTGGAAGATCTCCCTCTTGATCTGTCTATCTCTATCTCTCTCTACCTGATCTGTCTCTCTCTTTCTCTATCTCTCTCTACCTGATCCCTCTATCTCTTTCTCTATCTCTCTCTACCTGATCTGTCTATCTCGTTCTCTTTCTCTCTCTACCTGATCTGTCTATCTCGTTCTCTTTCTCTCTCAACCTGATCTGTCTATCTCTTTCTCTATCTCTCTCTACCTGATCTGTCTCTCTTTCTCTATCTCTCTCTACCTGATCTGTCTTTGTCTATCTCTCTCGACCTGATCCGTCTATGTCTTTCTCTATCTCTCTCGACCTGATCCCTCTATGTCTTTCTCTATCTCTCTCTACCTGATCCGTCTATCTCTTTCTCTATCTCTCTCTACCTGATCCCTCTCTCTTTCTATATCTCTCTCTCTACCTGATCTGTCTATCTCCTTCCCTATCTCTCTCTACCGGATCCCTCTATCTATCTCTCTCTACCTGATCTGTCTATCTCTCTCTACCTGATCCCTCTATCTCTTTCTCTAGCTCTCTCTACCGGATCCCCCTATCTCTATCTCGACCTGATCCCTCTATGTCTTTCTCTTTCTCTCGACCTGATCTGTCTATCTCTTTCTATTTCTCTATCTCGCTCTACATGATCTGTCTATCTCTTTCAACCTGATCTGTCTATCTCTTTATCTCTTTCAACCTGATCTGTCTATCTCTTTCTCTATCTCTCTCTACCTGCTCTGTCTATCTCTTTCTCTATCTCTCTCTACCTGATCTGTCTATCTCTCTCTACCTGGTATGTCTATCTCTTTCTCTATCTCTCTCTACCTGCTCTGTCTTTCTCTATCTCTCTCGACCTGATCTCTATCTCTTTTTTCTTATGCAGACTCCATGTAGGTTTGTGTTTTACCTTTATGCTTCTCTCTCTCTCTCTTTCTGTCTCTTTTTCTCTTTGCCTGAACTGTCCTCTTCTTGAACATGCATCTCACCATGACCTTTTTCTATACTGACTGTACTGTCCCTTTCTATACTCTCTGTACTCCCCCTCATGTCCCCTCTGTCTCTTGTAGATTCTGCGGATCTGTACGAGATACACACCTGACCAGGACACTATGACCTTCTCAGACGGGCTGACCTTGACCCGTACACAGATCCACAACGCTGGCTTTGGCCCGCTCACAGACCAGGTGTTCACCTTCGCCGGCCAGCTTCTGCCCTTGGAGATGGATGACACAGAAAGTGGCCTCCTCAGCGCCATCTGCCTGGTGTCTGGAGGTACTGCAACTAGCCATAGCTTCTGTACAGGCAGAATGTTTTATATTGAACGTGAACTATCTTTTTTTGTTGTTTTATGAAGGGATGTACTTTTAGTATTTACTCCAATATTTACTCAAATAAATTAACCTCATTGTCATTTTTGTGTATATATACATATAGGCCACGTAGAGGAGTCACACAAACAAAATAGATGAGCTGAATTAGCAGTAGATGAATGATGTGTCGGTGTCACACTGACAATGTCTCTCCTGTGTCAGACCGCCAGGACCTGGAGGAGCCGTCTAAGGTGGAGATCCTGCAAGAGCCCTTACTGGAGGCCTTGAAAATCTACTCCCGGAAACGCCGGCCCAGCATGCCCCTCATGTTCCCCAAGGTCCTCATGAAGATAACCGACCTGCGCAGCATCAGCGCCAAAGGTTAGAGGTCAACTCCCTATCGGCCATGACACTTACTTTGACCTGAACTACAAACCTCTTGGCTTCATGACTGTTATAACCAGGTGTTATGGCATATTGTGATTTTACAACACCAGTGCACATCCAACCACATCCAAGGCTCATTTAAGGATGTAGTGTACAGAGAAAAGTAGAGAATCGGGTGACCTGTGGATGTCGGTGTAGGCAACAAGTCTAGTCAGTGTAAAAACCCTTTAAGACATGCTGGGTGGAAGTGGGTTAAATAGGAAAAAAGAAAGGAAATCTGCCACTGATGAGAGTGATATAGTTAAGCGATATAGTTAAGAGACACTTTGACTACTCTATAAAGTGTAATTGACATTTTCCCTTCTAATTACACAGGAGCTGAGCGTGTGGTGACGTTGAAGATGGAGATCCCAGGTTCCATGCCTCCTCTTATCCAGGAGATGCTGGAGGAGATGGAGAACCTGGAGAAGCAGAAGCAGTCTGAGGAGGAGCAGAGAGCAGACAAGAACATCACACCCACACACGCACCCTCACCATGTCCACACAGTACATAGACACTGGCCTGTTTGCTTGAAAACCTTACGAGAAGAAAAAATATACCTCCAATGGGATGTCCCGGAAAGGCAATGATGAGGATGGTCAAATGTGAACAATACCAGTGAAAACAGTGTATTCAGACTTGAATATATAAAGGGAATTGTAAATAGAATCATGCTACAGTACTTAGTTGTGATGTACATACAGAGAGCAAAAGAGAATACTCATAACTGGATGTGACTGGAGATATAACAGGACTAGCCTGTGTGTTGGTCAGTATCATAAGGTGCTTAGAAGATGGTTTGAATACATACAGTGCATTGCAGTACTAGAGATTAGCTTAACGTATTAACCTCACACAGAGCCTTTCTATACGGATGGGAGTGGAATTCATGTGAATTGTGAATAGACATTCCATTGTGGTGCGACACAGGGGCAAGGGCATGACAATGCATTTTTCAGAGGTCATTACTGGTTGCGTGTGGGTCACAAGAGATTTTAAAACAGGTTCCTATTCTAAAGTAAGGGGCTTCATGTTTCCATTATTTCAAGTCTTGCATGATTGGCTTTGTTAAGTAAGTGCTATTACTCTCACCATGTCAACATGTATTCTACATACCATTGTATGGTTATGTTTATCTCTATGATGAACGGCATGGTGCTTTTTTTTGTGATACTGATTATGATCATATTTCAGGTAGTTATTGGTCTATTAAAGTCTTGAAACTATATATACCCTGGGTGTGTCTGACTCATTTAAACAAAAACAAAAAAATATTTACACGATCCAGTGCTCCATACAACGGTTGATACTGCCCCCTGTGGTCTTTGTGGAGAATGACACTCAATTGCCTCAGTGGAAAAACTACTGTGTAAACACAATAATATGAAAGATTCAAGAGTGGCGCAACATAGCTTCAGCATGTAAATCAGCTAGAAAGATGTGTCGGCATCGAGTAATTGTCTCTGGCCCCCTCCCAGTTAGGGGGAGGGATAAGCTGTACAGCAGAGTCTCACAACTCAATCGCTGGTTAAAAACTGTTTTCTGTCCCTCCCAAAAGATAGAATTTGAAAATAATTGGCCCTCTTTCTGGTACTCACCCACAAACAGGACCAAGCCTGGCCTGTTGAGGAGTGACGGACTCCATCCTAGCTGGAGGGGTGCTCTCATCTTATCTACGAACATAGACAGGGCTCTAACTCCCCTAGCTCCACAATGAGATAGAGTGCAGGCCAGGCAGCAGGCTGTTAGCCAGCCTGTCAGCTTAGTGGAGTCTGCCACTAGCACAGTCAGTGTAGTCAGCTCAGCTATCCCCATTGAGACCGTGTCTGTGCCTCGACCCAGGTTGGGCAAACTAAACATGGCGGTGTTTGCCTTAGCAATCTCACTGGAATGAAGACCTCCATTCCTGCCATTATTGAAAGAGATTGTGATACCTCACATCTCAAAATAGGGCTACTTAATGTTAGATCACTCACTTCCAAGGCAGTTATAGTGAATTAACTAATCACTGATCATAATCTTGATGTTATTGGCCTGATGAATTTACTGTGTTAAATGAGGCCTCACCTCCTGGTTACACTAGTGACCATGTCCCCCGCGCATCCCGCAAAGGCGGAGGTGTTGCTAACATTTATGATAGCAAATTTAAATTTACAACAACAAAAAAAACTACGATTTCGTCTTTTGAACTTCTAGTCATAAAATCTATGCAGCCTACTCAATTACTTTTTATAGCTACTGTTTACAGGCCTCCTGGGCCATATACAGTGTTCTTCACTGAGTTCCCTGAATTCCTATCGGACCTTGTAGACATGGCAAATAATATTCACATTTTTGGTGACTTTAATATTCAAATGGAAAAGTCCACAGACCTACTCCAAAAGGCTTTCGGAGCCATCATTGACTCAGTGGGTTTGGTCCAACATGTCTCCGGACCTACTCACTGCCACAGACATACTCTGGACCTAGTTTTGTCCCGTGGAATAAATGTTGTGGATCTTAATGTTTACTACGTTTGCAATCGCAAAAAATGATCTGCTCAGACCCCAACCAAGGATAATCAAAAGTCGTGCTATAAATTCTCGGACAACCCAAAGACTCCTACATGCCCTTCCAGACTCCCTCTGCCTACCCAAGGATGTCAGAGTACAAAAATCAGTTAACCACCTAACTGAGGAACTCCATTTAACCTTGCGCAATACCCTAGATGCAGTCGCACCCCTAAAAACAAAAAACATTTGTCATAAGAAACTAGCACCCTGCTATACAGAAAATACCCGAGCTCTGAAGCAAACTTCCAGAAAATTGGAACGGAAATGGCGCTACACCAAACTAGAAGTCTTCCAACTAGCTTGGAAAGACAGTACCGTGCAGTATCGAAGAGCCCTCACTGCTGCTCGATCATCCTATTTTTCCAAGTTAATTGAGGAAAATAAGAACAATCCAAAATGTATTTTTGATACTCTCACAAAGCTAACTAAAAAGCAGCATTCCCCAAGATGGCTTTCACTTCAGCAGTGGTAACTTCATGAACTTCTTTGAGGAAAAGATCATGATCATTAGAAAGCAAATTACGGACTCCTCTTTAAATCTGTGTATTCCTCCAAAGCTCAGTTGTCCTGAGTCTGCACAACTCTGCCAGGACCTAGGATCAAGGGGGACACTCAAGTTTTTTAGTACTATGTCTCTTGACACATTGATGAAAATAATCATGGCCTCTAAACCTTCAAGCTGCATACTGGACCCTATTCCAACTAAACTACTGAAAGAGCTGCTTTTTGTGCTTGGCCCTCCTATGTTGAACATAATAAACGTCTCTCTATCCACCGGATGTGTACCAAACTCACTAAAAGTGGCAGTAATAAAGCCTCTCTTGAAAAAGCCAAACCTTGACCCAGAAAATACACTGCTCAAAAAAATAAAGGGAACACTTAAACAACACAATGTAACTCCAAGTCAATCACACTTCTGTGAAATCAAACTGTCCACTTAGGAAGCAACACTGATTGACAATAAATGTCACATGCTGTTGTGCAAATGGAATAGACAACAGGTGGAAATTATAGGCAATTAGCAAGACACCCCCAATAAAGGAGTGGTTCTGCAGGTGGGGACCACAGACCACTTCTCAGTTCCTATGCTTCCTGGCTGATGTTTTGGTCACTTTTGAATGCTGGCGGTGCTTTCACTCTAGTGGTAGCATGAGACGGAGTCTACAACCCACACAAGTGGCTCAGGTAGTGCAGCTCATCCAGGATGGCACATCAATGCGAGCTGTGGCAAGAAGGTTTGCTGTGTCTGTCAGCGTAGTGTCCAGAGCATGGAGGCGCTACCAGGAGACAGGCCAGTATATCAGGAGACGTGGAGGAGGCCGTAGGAGGGCAACAACCCAGCAGCAGGACCGCTACCTCCGCCTTTGTGCAAGGAGGAGCAGGAGAAGCACTGCCAGAGCCCTGCAAAATGACCTCCAGCAGGCCACAAATGTGCATGTGTCTGCTCAAACGGTCAGAAACAGACTCCATGAGGGTGGTATGAGGGCCCGACGTCCACAGGTGGGGGTTGTGCTTACAGCCCAACACCGTGCAGGACGTTTGGCATTTGCTAGAGAACACCAAGATTGGCAAATTCGCCACTGGCGCCCTGTGCTCTTCACAGATGAAAGCAGGTTCACACTGAGCACGTGACAGACGTGACAGAGTCTGGAGGTGCCGTGGAGAACGTTCTGCTGCCTGCAACATCCTCCAGCATGACCGGTTTGGCGGTGGGTCAGTCATGGTGTGGGGTGGCATTTCTTTGGGGGCCCGCACAGCCCTCCATGTGCTCGCTAGAGGTAGCCTGACTGCCATTAGGTACTGAGATGAGATCCTCAGACCCCTTGTGAGACCATATGCTGGTGCGGTTGGCCCTGGGTTCCTCCTAATGCAAGACAATGCTAGACCTCATGTGGCTGGAGTGTGTCAGCAGTTCCTGCAAGAGGAAGGCATTGATGCTATGGACTGGCCCGCCCGTTCCTCAGTCCTGAATCCAATTGAGCACATCTGGAACATCATGTCTCGGTCCATCCACCAACGCCACGTTGCACCACAGACTGTCCAGGAGTTGGCGGATGCTTTAGTCCAGGTCTGGGAAGAGATCTCTCAGGAGACCATCCGCCACCTCATCAGGAGCATGTCCAGGTGTTGTAGGGAGGTCATACAGGCACGTGGAGGCCACACACACTACTGAGCCTCATTTTGACTTGTTTTAAGGACATTACATCAAACTTGGATCAGCCTGTAGTGTGGTTTTCCACTTTAATTTTGAGTGTGACTCCAAATCCAGACCTCCATGGGTTGATAAATTGGATTTCCATTGATTATTTTTGTGTGATTTTGTTGTCAGCACATTCAACTATGTAAAGAAAAAAGTAGTTAATAAGATTATTTCTTTCATTCAGATCTAGGATGTGTTGTTTAAGTGTTCCCTTTATTTTTTTGAGCAGTATATAAAAAACTATCAGCCTATATCGAATCTCCCATTCCTCTGAATTTATTTTGAAAAATCTGCCTTTTTGAAGACACACAATGTATTCGAAATCCTTCAGTCTGGTTTTAGACCCCATCATAGCACTGAGACTGCACTTGTGAAGGTGGTAAATTACCTTTTAATGGCATTAGACTGAGGCCCTGCATCTGTCCTCGTGCTCCTAGACCTTAGTGCTGTTTTTGATACCATCAATCACCACATTCTTTTGGAGAGATTGGAAACCCAAATTAGTCAACCCGGACAAGTTCTGGCCTGGTTTAGATCTTATCTGTTGGAAAGATATCAGTTTGTCTCTGTGGATGGTTTGTCCTCTGACAAATCAAATGTAAATTTCGGTGTTCCTCAAGGTTCTGTTTTAGGACCACTATTGTTTTCACTATATATTTTACCTCTTGGTGATGTCATTCGGAAACATAATGTTAACTTTCACTGCTATGCGGATGACACACAGCTGTACATTTCGATGAAACATGGTGAAGATCCAAAATTGCCCTCCCTGGAAGCCTGTGTTTCAGACATAAGGAAGTGGATGGCTGCAAATGTTCTACTTTTAAACTCGGACAAAACAGAGATGCTTGTTTTAGGTCCCAAGAAACAAAGATATCTTCTGTTGAATCTGACAATTAATCCTGATGGTTGTACAGCCATCTCAAATAAAACTGTGAAGGACCTCAGCGTTACTCTGGACTCTGATCTCTCTTTTGACGAACATATCAAGCCTGTTTCAAGGACAGCTTTTTTTCATCTACGTAACATTTCAAAAATCAGGAACTTTCTGTCCAAAAATGAGGCAGAAAAATTCATCCATGCTTTTGTCACTTCAAGGTTACTACTGCAATGCTCTACTTTCCGGCTACCCGGATAAAGCACAAAAAAAACGTCAGTTAGTGCTAAACACGGCTGCTAGAATCTTGACTAGAACCAAAAATGTTTATCATATTACTCCAGAGCTAGCCTCTCTACACTGGCTTCCTGTTAAGGCAAGGGCTGATTTCAAGGTTTTACTGCTAACCTACAAAGCATTACATGGGCTTGCTCCTACCTATCTACGGTCACAAGATGCAGGCCTCCTTACTGTCCCTAGAATTTCTAAGCAAACAGCTGGAGGCAGGGCTTTCTCCTATAGAGCTCCATTTTTATGGAATGGTCTGCCTACCCATGTGAGAGACGCAGACTCGGTCTCAACCTTTAAGTCTTTATTGAAGACTCATCTCTTCAGTAGGTCCTATGATTGAGTGTAGTCTGGCCCAGGAGTGTGATGGTGAACGGAAAGGCACTGGAGCAACGAACCACCCTTACTGTCTCTGCCTGGCCGGTTCCCCTCTCTCCATAGGGATTCTCTGCCTCTAACCCTATTACAGGGGCTGAGTCACTGGCTTACTGGTGCTCTTCCATGCCATCCCTAGGAGGGGTACGTTGCTTGAGTGGGTTGAGTGACTGACGTGATCTTCCTTTCTGGGTTGGCGTCCCCCCCCTTGGGTTGTGCCGTGGCGGAGATCTTTGTGGGCTATACTCAGCCTTGTCTCAGGATGGTAAGTTGGTGGTTGAAGATATCCCTCTAGTGGTGTGGGGGCTGTGCTTTGGCAAAGTGGGTGGGGTTATATCCTGCCTGTTTGGCCCTGTCCGGGGGTATCGTCGGATGGGGCCACAGTGTCTCCCGACCCCTGCTGTCTCAGCCTCCAGTATTTATGCTGCAGTAGTTTGTGTCGGGCGGCTAGGGTCAGTCTGTTATATCTGGAGTATTTCTCCTGTTTTATCCGGTGTCCTGTGAGAATTCAAGTATGCTCTCTCTAATTCTTTCTTTCTCTCAGAGGACCTGAGCCATAGGACCATGCCTCAGGGCTACCTGGCCAGATGACTCCTTGCTGTCCCCAGTCCACCTGGCCATGCTGCTGCTCCAGTTTCAACTGTTTTGCCTGTGGCTATGGAACCCTGACCTGTTCACCGGACGTGCTACCTGTCCCAGACCTGCTGTTTTCAACTCCCTAGAGACAGCAGGAGCAGTAGAGATACTCTGAATGATCAGCTATGAAAAGCCAACTGACATTTACTCCTGAGGTGCTGACCTGTTGCACCCTCGACAACAACTGTGATTATTATTATTTGACCCTGCTGGTCATATATGAACATTTGAACATTTGAACATCTTGGCCATGTTCTGTTATAATCTCCACCCGGCACAGCAAGAAGAGGACTGGCCACCCCTCATAGCCTGGTTCCTCTCTAGGTTTCTTCCCAGGTTCTGGCCTTTCTTGGGAGTTTTTCCTAGTCACCGTGCTTCTACACCTGCATTGCTTGCTGTTTGGGGTTTTAGGCTGGGTTTCTGTAGAGCACTTTGTGACATCAGCAGATGTAAAAAGGGCTTTATAAATACATTTGATTGAATAATCTAAAGCCAAACATACAAACAGGATTCTCCACAGCAACAGATTTATTTCCCATGTAATGGAAATACATGCAATAGTTTCTATTTTCACACAGACCTGAGGACACGAATACCTGTCTGTCGAAAGTTAAACATAGGTAGAAAGTGCATCTAGCTTCACCTGAGATTTCCTCAAAGCATAGCTGTTTAGAAACAAATTAAAATGTACAATTAATAACGTTTAACATAGAATATCATCTGGAAGTAGACTATTTAACTGTGCAAAAGTCCTCAACAACAACAACAAACAAGTCATTGTATAGCGACATTAGGAACATGCCGTCTGATGCAGGTCAGACAATACCAGAGATAAAGCAGTAAAATCCCTATCCTGAGTCTACTTAAGAGTTAAAGAAAGTGTAACCTGAGAGAGAGAGATCACAAAATAATCACACAAACCTCACACAAGCACACAACACTGAGAAAGACCCTAGAAACTGTACAGATTTGTACATATAATCAATGCATGAGTACATTAGCTCAGTGCAAACTCAAAGAGGAAAAACTGCAAGTGACCATACAGCTTTAATTTCCTAGGCCATAAATAGTCCAATATGCATATGTTTTGGAGAAGTATGACTGCTTTCTTTGACCCGAAATCAGTACTCCTACCCTATTTGTCTCTGTTTGAGCCTTTCGTGAAACACTTCACTTTTATGCAGACTGTGTATCATTGATCTACTTCCTTCTCAAGGTTATCAGCCTCTCAAAGAAATGTAGTGCTAGCCCATTTTGACAGTGTGACTGGAAAACATTAGCATGCTAATAAAGATATGCTTTATAAGGGTGGTGGTCACTTGTTTGTCCCTGTTGCACCCTGGTCAATCCTCATTGCGTTGTAGTATCCATTCTCCTCCAGAACCTCCTCTATAATGGCCTGAAATAAAAGATCACTTATAGCATTCATATTTCCTAACCAGTTTCTCAGTTCCAGCCAGACATAGACATCCACATGTCCAGAAATATGTCAACTACAACAGGCTATCCTACTGTATTTATTTCTATACATAAAAAAAACAAATACTAACCTGCATTTGCTCATAGCTGATTCCCTCCTTGAGATCACCATTTTCCATATCACCTGTAGCACAAAGTTACATTTTAGGCTTCTAAACACCTAGACAAGAGTTATAGCGACCCCCGTGGGAGACAACGTGAGAACACAACACTCATCATGTAGCTTTGGTTCTTGGCTCAGTATTCTGTTAGATTGCTACGTTTAACCAGTATGCAATAGCACTGAGGTTAGGGTACCTTGCTTGCAGGGTTGGGGGGTAATGGATTACATGTAAGGGATTACAAAAAAAACGTTACCAGCAAAAATATTGTAATCAGATTACAGATACTTTGGAAAAACTAGATAATTACTTCAAGGATTACTTTTAAATTCAGAAAGGATGTTTGTGAGAAAAAAAATCTTTGACACTTCTCTGTTTTCTCAATGACGTTCAAATCAGCCTTGAAAAAAGGTGCAAGTTTAAGTTTGTTCCACCTGAGCGAGTCTGACCACAAGTCAGAGACCACTATGATGACACACCAAATGGGTTTGATGGATCGCAGGAAAAGAGCAGGAATAAGCAGTCCAAGCTATGTCTTCCAATGGTGCGACTGCTGTCGGCATCCAAAGCTGATCCAACTTGAAGGAAAGGATGACAGCAGTGGTGTAGTCTACGGGGATACGGATATCACTTGATATCTACATAGCGCATTGATGTGAATCACACTGCTGCTCTCTTATTTAGCTATTGTGGTTGTTGTGGATGGCTGTTCACAAACCTAAATGTGTATTTGAATGGTTGAATGGTTGAATTTAAGAAGTTTAAGCTGCCTATCAATCATTGTTTTTGAAACCAGTGGACAGCCAGTGAAAAAAACGTAGAAACGCCTCATGAGCTTAGTTCAACTGTCACACTCCATGAGAACCAAACATATAAGCTTGTTTTACTCCAATGTTTGTAAACACTGTATAGCCTCATAACATGGTTAAAACGATAATTGTGATATCATGGATAGTCAGTCCTTGCATCCGTAGCTCTGTCTATTAATCTGAGAGTGGTTACATTTCTCCAGGCCCATCCCTCAGCTTTTTACCAAAACAGAGGCGGGGCGACCGTTTTGTTATTGTTTCATCTGTGGATTTAAACAGCTGCATATTATCAGGATATCAAAGTGTCACCAACAAAAAGGTAAACAATAGGCCTATAGCAAATGCAGCATATGGCATTCCTTTTACACATGCAAATAGCACTTTTCAGGAGTGCTCAAAGCATGCCATTCCAAGAGAGCAGAATTTATTTTTCAACTCGAATCAATAAGCCCAATCAGTCCTCCATGATAACAATCGTAAATCATAAACAACAGAGTAGGGCTGGCTAATAAGTCCTTAGTTTTGGGGTCATGCTCAGGTAAAACAATTAGGCTAATCTATACTTCCACATTTCCAAGTCCTATTCTTGAAGATCCAGGGTGTAAAACATTTATTAGAATGACTGGAATTCTGATAGACTTTGGTTTTAATGTAAATATATAATCTAATCATATTATTATATGTAGTAGAAAGTGATTAGTTAGAAGAAGCCTACATAACCAACCCATAGAGTAAAATGTAACATCCAAGTAACTTACCCAACTCTGCTTGCTTGGCAGCACCTAGATGGTCTCCTCCAAAAGACTGGACCAGAGACCACCAGTCTGAGCTGGCAGAGCCTGACTCCATTAGCTCTGGAGACCCCTGGAGCAGCTGGAAACAAAATGGAGATCAACACATACGGATTTAACCCGTTAGATGAACTAGACTAGTATATAGGCTTACAATGCCACGCTGACTACTGCAGCGCAACTCCATAGTTGAGGCAGACCGCTCTAACGTTGCTGTAAGTTCCTGGTCTCTTGTACTTACCTTGTTAAGCTCCACCTTGAGATTGTAGGGACTGCTTTTGTAGTGGAACAGGGACTTTTTGAATCTCTCAATCGCCCGCCGTTTGACACTGTGCTGAAGAGCTGGGGGAAGCTGGACATAAAATGGTTAAAAACAGTACGATTTAAAATATAATGGCTCAAATGTCTAGACATTCTGTATACACCAACCAACTGGTACATAGTTGTCATTATTATTACCGGAACTCTAAAGCAAATGAAAATTAAAGTACATATAGACTTACCTGAGTGATGTAAATGATCTTATGCAGTTGTACCAGGAGTCGTTGGACGGGATCATCGATCTGCCGAACCTTCCTCTGAGACACATAGATTCCTGCTGACACTATGAAACCCACATGTTTATCAGTTGAGTTGAACCCACTTAACCAAAGTTGAAGGAGGAAAGAAGAACATCCTTCAAAATGACCCAGTTTACCTGGTCGAGGTTTTGGCTTCGGAACAGCAAACTCACCACTGAGGAAAACAGGATGGTTATTTTAGCCCTTGACTGACAAACTGTTGTCATGACACAAACAGTATAGGCACTCTTCAGATGAAATGATGATATGGGTAACATTCAACAACATATAATATATCAGAGTATGATCGTATATAGACTCACCCAGCTAAGTTTGGTTCATCTACCACGGAAGCGCTGACGCTACTCTTTATCGGCCCTTTAACAATAAAAAAAGATAAATTTATTCCAATCCAAACATTACACTTGGAAATACTCCTAGTAATTGAATGATCTAAATTCAAGTGAGCATTTTGAATTCAAGTGCTCACCAGCGTCTTTATACCCCGAGACAGTGGAGATGTTGGTATGAGAGGGATCTAGATCTTTATCTGAGCCATTATCTATATAAACACATAGATCATAATCAACATGGTAGCAAATGTTTTATGAGAAACATTAATTACGGCCATATAATCCAAGGAAGATTTACCTTGGCTGTGTATTTTTTTGCTTTGGTTTGAGCTGTGGCCTAAAGAGAAGTATGGTACCATGGACTCATCAGTCCTACTAGTGGTTTTCTCCTGGTCTTTAGAGGAGTGGCAGCAGCTGACCCTGCCCCTATGGCTCTCCAGGAAGTACTTCTGTGCTCGCTTCCTGTCTCGCTCCGCCCTCTTCTCCAAAGCATTCTGGGAAGTATACAAACTGTCCATGAACCTCATCATGATGTCAGAGATCTTGGAGCTGACTTCCACGATGTCTGGACGCAAGTCTGCGTCAGCTGTCAGGCACCTGAGGGGTATTATGGGAGTTATTTAGGTAGTAATCAGATAATGTAGCATCTTATCAAGCATTGTCCATCATTGATTTGAGTGATGCAATGTGTGATCACTGCCTGGTACGGCAATTGCTCTGCCTCTGACCGCAAGGCACTACAGAGGGTAGTGCGTACGGCCAAGTACATCACTGGGGCTAAGCTGCCTGCCATCCGGGACCTCTACACCAGGCGGTGTCAGAGGAAGGCCCTAACAATTGTCAAAGACCCCAGCCACCCCAGTCATAGACTGTTCTCTCTACTACCGCATGGCAAGCGGTACCGGAGTGCCAAGTCGAGGACAAAAAGGCTTCTCAACAGTTTTTACCCCCAAGCCATAAGTCTCCTGAACAGGTAATCAAATGGCTAACCGGGCTATCTGCATTGTGTCCCACCCACCACCCGACAACCCCTATTTTTATGCTGCTGCTACTCTCTGTTTATCATATATGCATAGTCACTTTAACTATACATTCATGTACATACTACCTCAATTGGGCCGACCAACCAGTGCTCCCGCACATTGGCTAACCGGGCTATCTGCATTGTGTCCCACCACCCGCCAACCCCTCTTTTATACTACTGCTACTCTCTGTTCATCATATATGCATAGTCACTTTAACCATATCTACATGTACATACTACCTCAATCAGCCTGACTAACCGGTGTCTGTATGTAGCCTCGCTACTTTTATAGCCTCGCTACTGTATATAGCCTGTCTTTTTACTGTTGTTTTATTTCTTTACCTACCTATTGTTCACCTAATACCTTTTTTGCATTATTGGTTAGAGCCTGTAAGTAAGCATTTCACTGTAAGGTCTACACCTGTTGTATTCGGCGCACGTGACAAATAAACTTTGAATTGATTTGATTCTTTGCTATCCACATCAAAGATATTTAAGTGAAACATAAATGAATTAACTTTATCATATTTGTATACTTCTATACTGTATTTATACTTACCATTTAATCATGTCTGTGACTCTCTCTGAGAAAATGCCTTCCACCACTGGTTCATAGACTGCCTCCACAATCTACCAAACACAAACCACAGTTTAGCAACAATAGCCCTAGATACATAGAGAACCTATGTGAGTAGTGTGTGTGTGTATACGTGCGTTTGCGTGTTACCTTGGTGGCGAGGGAGAGCATGTTGCTGCTGTAGAATGGAGGCCTCAGTGTGGCCATCTGATAGAGGATACATCCGCTAGCCCAGACATCAGCCTTCTCCCCATACGGCTCACTCTTCACTATCTCTGGACTACACACACACACACACACACACACACACACACACACACACACACACACACACACACACACACACACACACACACACACGCACAATGGCAGTTGTAGAGATCATTCAAATGATATTGGAGTGTCAGTAATGAAGCTTGATAAAGGCAGTCGTGCCTTAGAGACGACCTACTTCATCATCAGGACAGATCTACCTGAAATCTCCCCTGAGTATGAGTAACTATTATACACATAACTCACCAGGAGTACAGTATGGTCCCAACCACTGATGTTAGCTTGCTGTTCTCCTGTTTCTGTTTAGCCAGACCAAAGTCAGCTGAAATGGATTCAGGTCAAATGTTTTACCGACACGTATACCTTCAGGCATAAGGACATGATGTACGTAAAATGAATGATAAGTGGTTTGCGGAAGATTTTGACTCATTCATATTTACGTGTGCCTCTGGTTTTAGTACAAGATGCCATGAGGAGGGAGAAATAGAGCATGAAAAGGACAACTGTGATTGACTGACTGATAGTGACTTTGTCCCTCTCTCCCAGCATGACGTTATTAGGAGTGAGGTCTCGGTGGACGATCCTCTTCTCCTTGTGCAGGTACCTTAAAGCCAGACACATCTGAGGAATTTCATCGGGAGAAGAAAAACAAGGACATGCATTCTTTAGTAAACAACATCATAGCATTGATTGATTGATTGATTCATAGCAATTATCCAAGAGAGAATTCAAAGTCACAGTAGCTTTGTTGTCAGTGTTGTCAGACACTTACCTGGATGAATATGTTCCAAAGTCTCTCCTCTGTGAATTGCTGCTCCTTCTCTTTCAGAGAGTTGAAATGGTCCCAGAGGGGAACACCTTCTATCAACTCCATGACAATGTACAGCCTGTCACCTGAAACAGTGTTCATAGCCATTTATAAAGCTGATATCTTAATAATGTTAACTCGCTGCTTTGTGTGATGTATTGTTGTCTCTACCTTCTTGCCCCTTGTGATGTTGTCTGTGCCCAATAATGTTTGTACCATGTTTTGTTCTGCTACCATGCTGTGTTGCTACCATGCTGTGTTGTCATGTGCTGCTGCCTTGCTATGTTGTCGTCTTAGGTCTCGCTTCATGTAGTGTTGTGTTGTCTCTCTCGTTGTGATGTGTGTTTTGTCCTATATTTATATTGTATTTATTTTCATTTTTAATCCCAGGTCCCGTCCCCGCAAGAGGCCTTTTGCCTTTTGGTAGGCCGTCATTGTAAATAAGAATTTGTTCTTAACTGACTTGCCTAGTTAAATAAATGTTAAATAAAAAATACAGAAATTAAAAAAATATTGGTGTGTGTCTGACACTTACCTTTCAAGAATGTCTTGTAATATTTCACAACATTTGGATGGGTCATCTTCAGGGAACAGAGAAAAAAGGCATGAGTGCTCATCATTCAAAAAGAAGTACTGACTGGTGTGTTGTAGGTAATACTGTATATAACCACATGGTAGAATATCAACAAACAAAAGCTACGTGTGAGACATGAACTACTGTATCTGGCTGATAGTAAACCAAATGCTAACCTGTTCCTTAATGATGGTGAGCTCAGACACTATCTTCTCCACGTTGCTGTCTCTGGACTTCTTATCTTTACCAAAGGCAGGGTTGTGGAGATTCAGTTCCTTCAGAGCCAGAAGGTTCTGACCACTCTGTTTCCTCACCTGTCAGCACAACCGCACACAACAATCAAAACCAGATAGGTAGAAAATATACCAGAAAGAATGTTAAAGACATGTGTGGAGTGATATTAGTGCCAAAATACACTTCAGATTCAATTTCTTTTGCCACTAAAATCCCTCCATAGTCATGCCAAATGGTACAAATTCAAACTCAAGCATGTAGAGGTAGCAACATTCTAGTGATCATGAGTCCTTGAAATCAAAGCACAATCAGACATGCCACATCAATCACAACCACATTGTAATGGTTGTCATGTGTCCACTCATACATGCACGTTAAGGTTGGCACTGATGAATGGCTCAGTGGGAGGCTCTACCTTGAACACACTGCCGAAGGCCCCAGTGCCTAGATGGTCCAGTATGGAGTAGCCATTGATCACTCTCAGAGGAGGGCGGTTCTGGTCGACAGTCTCAATATTCTCCCTCAGGCTGTCCAATTCCTCCTGCTAAAGGCAAGCCAACACACGCCAGTAAACAATCCTCACAGAGTGGAGTAGGGTAGTAATGACGGCAGAGAATAGTTCATGTAAATAGTAAATTAATCATTCTTCTGATTATACGGGGCTTTACATTACAATTTAAAAGGAGACAGGAGAGGGCCCTTGAATGTACAGGTAACTGTCAAAATAATGGAAACACTTGAGTAAATGAGGGATAAAAAGTATATTGAAAGCAGGTGCTTCCACAATAGAGTTCCAGACACTTGTAGAATCTATGCCAAGATGCATTGAAGCTGTTTTGGCTCCTGGTGGCCCAACACCCTTTTAAGACACTATATGTTGGTGTTTCCTTTATTTTGGCAGTTACCTATATGTTACGTATAATCGTCTTTACAGTATAGCAGTTTTCTCACAGTGTAGAGAGAAACTTTTGCTTGAAGTGCTTCATAGACAGTGATGTCTCTCACATAATGTCCAACATCAATGAACAGCTCAAATAAATCTGTAGGAAAGAGCCTGAAACATGATTTTTTTTTAAATACATTTTCTGAAAGAAACAAATATGTACATTGACTTTAAGAAACAGTGTCTTATGTCATCACCTTTTAAACAGATGTCGGTTACATTCCATGCTGAAGAGGAAACGTAGGGTCCGAAATGCATAGCACTGTCAACATCAACAATAACATAATGACAATCATTGTAGTATAAGGGCAAACATGACATGATAATTGTAATTACACCATTATGTAATGCATGTGTAATACCTGTAGGGATATTGCTTTTGGTCCATTGAGAAAGCTTTGTGGCAGAATCAATTTCACAATTACATAGACCCCATTCTCCTGACAAAGCAAAGGGAAGGCATTTCAAAAATGCCCTTTCCACTAACACAATTCTGAATCAATATCATAGTTGTCACGTCCTGACCAGCAGATGGAGCTGTTATAGTAGTATTGGGGTCAGGACGTGGCAGTCTTGTGTGTGTGTGTAAATGTTCTGTGTTGGTCTTGTGACTCCTGATCAGGAACAGCTGGGGATCGTTGTTCCTGATTGGGAGTCATATATGTAGGAGTATGTTTGTCACTTGGTTTTATGGGTAGTTGTTTTGCACTGCGTTTGATTAGCCTGCAAACTGTTGCTGTCGTGTTATTTGTTTTGTCAGTGGATACTTTACTACTTTTTTTAAAATTAAATATGAGTATTCACATACCTGCTGCGCCTTGGTCTTCTCTCCATGACAACTTATGTGACAATAGTCCTATATATTGTCCAGTTCATTGGCCGTTCTAATGCCAGCCAACACTCTGTTTCTGTTTGTGGCTAGGTGCCCTTACCTGAACCACCTGATGTGCAGTGGTGTCATCCAAAACGAGCTCAGTCAGAGCCGCACAGCATGCTGCAATAAAGACAGACATTTACACAAGATCATGTTGAACGTAGATCAATCTATAATATCTATAGTCAAAATATCCAACATGTCCAGTGTATGTTCCTACCTGACTGTAGAGACATGGTGTCGTCCACATCCTCCTGTAGACTGAGCTCCTCACTGACGTGCTGTCTCTGGATGCATCCCGCTGCATTGGCGCTGCAGAGGGCCTCGATAGAGGAGCGGTCCGAAACGTACGCCCGCTCACTGGAACAGACAACATACAGTACATTACGGAACCCTACTGGTCTGAGTTGCATACCACTTTCTCATCATCTGAATTTCCTCATGGTCATAATAACCACCAACCAATGTTTCAACCACTGTCTTTGACCCACTAAACTCTCGAGTAAGTCTTGACAATACTATATTAGCTTAACCAGAGGTTGCATACCATTTTCCCATAATCACAATTTACTCAAGGTCATAATATGCACTAACCTAGGTCTCACCCAATATACTGCGTTTGACCCAGTGAACTCCTGAGTAGTCTATGCTCTCCATGAACTTTTATGATACTTCTTTAGTCTATCCAGAGGTAGCCTCTCACCTGTTGAGGATGTGGAGCAGCTGTTGCACCCCTCCCCAGGTGCGTATCTCGGCGCTGGTGTCTGGCTCCTCACACAGCTGGACCAGGACCCACACTACGCTCCACAGCAGCTTCAGGTGCTCCCCGTGCAGCAGGCTGAGCAGCACCGGCAGGCCCTCGCACTCCCTCACCTGCTCCCGCACCTGCCGCACCGGGGAAAGCAGCCGCAGCAACTCTGCACTCATCCTGAAAGGGACACAGAGAAAAATGGATATGCAAAACACATATCAAAGCAAGACATTGGAAAGTGCATCTTATTGCTAGTGATATAGTGAGTGATGTTGTTGATGGGGGTGTTATTGTTATTTTGAAGCAACTTTGTTGTGCAAAGATGAACGCATAGAGTGTGACTGATTAGGGAGGTAGGTACTGTACCTTTTGGACAGTAAGTCATAATCTTGTAGTATAACAAGAAGATTATCCACGATTGACAACTCTCCTATCTTCTTCTTGCATTCTGAACTAGGGGATAGATCAAGTGATGTATTTAAGTGTTAGCTACAGTGTATACTTTGACTAAAGGTATGCATGATGTCCCAAGGTCCCTTTATAAGAGCAGTTACCTCTCAGCCAATGAGGTGAGTGCTAGGAGGGCACCTAGTAACACGCTGCTGTCACGTGTTGATAGGAGCTTTACCAGGGTCTGAGCATGAGCATGAAATCTTACATCATTATATGCTCATTAGTTACTACTTTCCAAGACAGAAAAAAACAAAAACCTATCCACAAGTAATGGGGAGCAGACATTGGACTAACAGTCAGTTAGGAGTACAGCTCTTCATGTAACACAATCCCACTGTATATTGTATGAGGCAGTGAAATTTGTTCAATTGTTTACCTTATGAGCGCCACTCTCAATAACCCACTGCCTTTGGTCCTCCACTGCAGACAGTTTCTGAAACATATCTATTCAGGAATGAAGAGACAAGGAACAATAAGGAAGGACATTGAGGGAAATACAGGCTACTTTTTGGGGGGGGATTTGATAACTCACACGTCATGGTGACCAACTTCTCCATGGCAAATGTCTGCTCTCCACACCCCAGATAACTGCTGCACACCAACTCCATGTACTAAAGAGGGAGGAAAAGGGATAGAAAGTGACAGCTATAAAAAGCAACACAGGACTGTCAGACTAGAAGGTTTTTTAAATAGATTTAAAGTACATTTACCCTTGCGAGAAGATCGACACCTTGGAGTTGATGAAAAACTCTCTGAAAAGAGAGGATATGATGAGAATTAAAAAGATACCTGAAATCAGAGTGTTGAATTGTCCTAGTTGCTTGTCAGGTTTTTGTCAACAAGTCAAAAGAGAAAGGCAGCACGAGTCATATCTATTTTACATCATACGAAGTTGAAGGAAGAAAAGGCCCATCATTTGTTTTACCTGATAAAGTGGTTCTCTTACAAGCAATCGTAGACAGATGAGCACTCTAAGGACAGACTCAGGTGGTGCATGGTCGACCCAGTCACTACAAAGGAAGTACACACACAACTGAGCAACTTTCAAGACCTTCATCAGCTGCACAAAAATTGTTGAAACCATATGAAACTACCTGCACAGTCTGTTCTTGACCAAAGAGGTAAGGATCTCCAAAAAAAGCTGATGTTGAGGATGACTGTTGAAACAATGTTGATTTCTGTATGTTGCACTATTAGAAGGAAAGATGTGTAAGAAAAGTTAATTATGTGATCAATCATATTCAAGGAATCCTAAATGCATTATTTAGGGATATACCTGAATTTCTCCAGCTCAGGATCTTCAGAGGTTATGTGAATCTGACTCCTATTGTTGATGGCAGTATTTGGCTGAAGAGTGGTCTGGGATCTTCCTCCACTGTTGCGGACCTTACATGACTGACTCAATACTGCCACCTGGAATGTCAGGCAGACAAACCTGATCACATCATACTGTACAGTCGTGGCCAAAAGTTTTGAGAACGGCACAAATATTAATTTTCACAAAGTCTGCTGCCTCAGTTTGTATGATGGCAATTTGCATATACTTCAGAATGTTATGAAGAATGATCAGATGAATTGCAAAGTCCCTCTTTGCCATGCAAATGAACTGAATCCCCAAACAACATTTCCACTGCATTTCAGCCCTGCCACAAAAGGACCAGCTGACATCATGTCAGTGATTCTCTCGTTAACACAGGTGTGAGTGTTGATGAGGAGAAGGCTGGAGATCACTCTGTCATGCTGATTGAGATCGAATAACAGACTGGAAGCTTCAAAAGGCAGGTGGTGCTTGGAATCATTGTTCTTCCTCTGTCAAATATGGTTACCTGCAAGGAAACACGTGCCGTCATCATTGCTTTGCACAAAAAGGGCTTCACAGGCAAGGATATTGCTGCCAGTAAGATTGCACCTAAATCAACCATTTATCGGATCATCAAGAACTTCAAGGAGAGCGGTTCAATTGTTGTGAAGAAGGCTTCAGGGCACCCAAGAAAGTCCAGCAAGCGCCAGGACTGTCTCCTAAAGTTGATTCAGCTGCGGGATTGGGGCACCACCAGTACAACTTGCTCAGGAATGGTAGCAGGCAGGGATGAGTGCATCTGCACGCACAGTGAGGCGAAAACTTTTGGAGGATGGCCTGGTGTCAAGAAGGGCAGCAAAGAAGCCACTTCTCTCCAGGAAAAACATCAGGGACAGACTGATATTCTGCAAAAGGTACAGGGATTGGACTGCTGAGGACTGGGGTAAAGTCATTTTCTCTGATGAATCCCCTTTCCGATTGTTTGGGGCATCCGGAAAAGCGCTACCATCAGTCCTGTGTCATGCCAACAGTAAAGCATCCTGAGACCATTCATGTGTGGGGTTGCTTCTCAGCCAAGGGAGTGGGCTCACTCACAATTTTGCCTAAGGACACCGCCACGAATAAAGAATAGTACCAACACATCCTCCGAGAGCAACTTCTCCCAACCATCCAGGAACAGTTTGTGATGAACAATGCCTTTTCCAGCATGATGGAGCACCTTGCCATAAGGAAAAAGTGATAACTAAGTGGCTCGGTGAACAAAACATTGATATTTTGGGTCCATGGCCAGGAAACTCCCCAGACCTTAATCCCATTGAGAACTTGTGGTCAATCCTCAAGAGGCGGGTGGACAAACAAAACCCCACAAATTCTGACAATCTCCAAGCAGTGATTATGCAAGAATGGGGTGACATCAGTCAGGATGTGGCCCAGATGTTAATTGACAGCATGCCAGGGCGGATTGCAGAGGTCTTGAAAAAGAAGGGTCAACACTGCAAATATTGACTCTTTGCATCAACTTCATGTAATAGTCAATAAAAGCCTTTGACACTTATGAAATGCTTGTAATTATACTTCAATATTCCATAGTAACATCTGACAAAAATATCTAAAGACACTGAGGCAGCAGACTTTGTGAAAATTAATATTTGTGTCATTCTCAAAACTTTTGGCCACGACTGTACAACACAAAATAGAGGGTTCGACATTCAGCTGAACTGACATGTCCTTACCTGGTGTCTGTGAGCATTAGTTTCAAGCAGGGACAGTAGTTTCCTGAGACCATGTGATTCTCTAAAAATGTAACATTTTGGTCAATCCTTTTATTCCAGTCAAAACAGGGTATCAGTTGTGTGCGAATATTTTAGTTGAAAATGTCCCAAAAAAACTAGGCCTATTTTGACATTATGTATGTGCAGTATCTGAATTGACTGAAACTGAAATTACTTCAATACATCTTACTTGTTGTCTGGTCCCTTTAACTTCTGGAGTAGTTTGTCTGCTCTTCTCACCTTTTTAACTGGGTTGGGCATTATACAAATTCCCTTCTGCTTCCATGGGTCATACCTGAGGTACAACTTCTGATAATTGACACAATATAACAATGTATTCAATATCATGGCATTTGGTACATTGTAACTGCTCTCAATATACAAATAAGCATAGTCTGTTTTAGAAACATTAGCCTAGCGGTAGCTAGTAACACTGAACAACAACAGGTGCGACATAGTTCAGGAATAATGCAGCCATCCACTACAAGGAACACAAAACAAAGGAGAAACATGATTCCTTTGAGCCAATGAGCAGTCCCTTACCCTCCTTCACCATGGCAAATATGTAGGATACACCTGTTATTTTATTATTCTTTTTTTCTTTCAAGCTTGTTTTCTCCTTCAAGGTTGCAGTTTATTCATGGGCATATTATGGGAAAGTATGTGCCCGAATTGGAAAAGGTCATACTGAAATTGATGATAGTTTTAACCAATAGGTGGAAGCAACATTATTATGTGGTAGTTTCTATGGATACAACTGACGCCTTTTCGCATTCCGTCACCAGATAATTTTGTTTTTGGAATGTAGTTGTTTCTTGTTCCCCTGTTATTATAGCTCAGTGGGTGTTCCAGTTTCACCAAGTGCATAAATAAACACATTAATACAAAATAACTGTAAATTAACAAGTAGGTTAATAGCTCTTATTTTGATTAATATTTATTTTTCATACACTACTAACCTGTGTGCATCGATCTATATGCAAAATAAACTTCCGATTTTGGAAAGTTAAGTAGATGCAGAGTTTCTGTCTGGTTTCTGTTGATGGAAAATAAACAAGATGAAAACAGAGATTATCTAAACTTTTAGCAAAAATGTAACACTTTTGTCGCGATAGCATGTGGATAACTCAGGCAATGAACAAACTACCGCGAGATGTTTGGTCCTTAATTTTTGCTATTCATAATCTCAGTACGCATTGTATCTGGCGTACTCTCCGTCGTTCAGGTGTGACATTACGTCGGCCATAGTACGTAGGTATGCGCTAGTGAGAAGGGGAATGTCGGGTTGTGAATGATCGGTTTCTGAGCGGCAGCAAACGTCAACATTATGGGTGAGCCTACTTACTGTATCAAAAATGTCCGAAAACTGCTTTGGAAATTACATTTATAGCTTGTTGTATCAGAATGGCTATTTTAAAGTAATGGTTGTTCGTGGCTTTCTAGTTGTCTGAGTAACCAACGCCCAGTCGTCCCCCCACCAGTTGTTGGATGAGTTGCTAGCTGGTTAGCATTAGCTTAGGCATTTCCTGTGTAGTTATTTTGTCCCTCATCACGGATTACTTGCGCCAATTTTACCTACCTAGTGGTTCATTCCAAACGCTAATGTTTTATTTGATGTATTTGGTGTTTGTTAAGTAAACTCAATCGGGGTAACTCTAGCTAGCTTTTTTTTTTTATTGTGGCGATAACGTCATGTTCACCACTTAACGTTAGCCAGCTGGTTTGCTAGCCTGCGATTCAGAAAATGCTAACGCCATGTCCTTACCCTTAAATTAAATTATTGTCCCAGTATTCACCGAGCAAGCCATTGTTTATTGTTAATGGTTAGCTAGCAAAACAATAATGTCAAGCAATGTATTTACTTCCAGCTACTTCAAACACTTGATTTTCCCATGAGTGCTACACTGAAAAATAGATTGAAGTGTGTGTGACACCATATAGTGTAGAAAACAGCAAACCAGTATGTTCTGATAATCTGAGGGAAGGGGACAGATGAGGATAAACACTCGCTCAAACCAACACAGTTAGATTCTCAGACCTTGGATAGATCTAAGGACAAGTCAAGTCTGAAGATGGGTATCTTTGGGTGTCTGCCTTTTCAAATTGGTTTGGGGGTAGGACCAAATCAAAGCGAGCCAGGTTTTTTATTAAAGAAGGCCTATTAAATTGCGATGAAGATACACTCATGACTGTATGACAAAAAGGTGTACTCCTCTCACCACTTCCTTCAATTGACACGCTAACTGAAACGGAAACCACACTAGCTAGCATAATCGTGAAGAAAGATTTGAATACCTGTCCCAGACCTGCTGTTTTCAACTCTCCAGAGACAGCAGGAGCGGTAGAGATACTCTCAAAGATCGGCTATGAAAAAGCCAACTGACACTTACACTTGTTGCACCCTCGACAACTACTATGATTATTATTATTTGACCATGCTGGTCATTTATGAAAATTTGAACATCTAGGCCATGTGCTGTTATAATCTCCACCGGCACAGCCAGAAGAGGACTGGCCCCCCCTCATAGCCTGGTTCCTCTCTAGGTTTCTTCCTAGGTTTTGGCCTTTCTAGGGAGTTTTTCCTAGCCACCGTGCTTCTACACCTGCATTGCTTGCTGTTTGGGGTTTTAGGCTGGGTTTCTGTACAGCACTTTGAGATATCAGCTGATGTAAGAAGGGCTATATAAATAAATTTGATTTGATTTGAATCAGTTGCCAAAAACATTTTCCGTGTAACAGTGTAAAGCAGTGGATGCTTGTGGGAGGACGGGCTCATTGTGATAGCTGGAATGGAATATATGGAACAGTATCAAACACATGGAAGCCAGGTTTGATGCCGTTTCTTTTATTCTATCCATAACAATGAGCCCGTCCTCCTATAGCTCCTCCCACCAGCATCCACTGGTGTACAGATAGTGATCTCACTCATACCATGCATGGACATAAAGAAGACATACAATTTGAACGATAATTTCGCACAGACATAGGCTTTCAATTGAAAACATTTGAACAACAGTCCAAGGCTAAGGGCATCAACAGAGATTGGGCTCCGTTATACCCCATGGCAAAGCCAATAACATTGTATCATACTATCCAACTCTGTGATGTTATGCTTGCTAGACTAAGCACACATGATTTATCCCCAGGCTTTACAGTTTGTGAAATTGATTCTGAAAACAGAATTCTTTGTTAGGATTATTACTGATATTGATTGTTGTCGCCTGTGTTCTCTCCTCTGGCTCTTACCTCACTTTGGACCACATCGCATGATTATTTCCATAAAACAGCTGTAAGTATGGATGGATTGGTCAGTTAGGCCAATGTTTATTTGCCTTCTTATCAGAATTACTTTCCCATAATTTTTGAAGTAATCTTGGCCTGTTACATAACATTGCAAACGCTGTGGTGGTGATATTGTGCTCGTATGTTACTTTCCAGCAACAAAAAAATCTGGAGGGGTATGTGGGCTTTGCTAGCCTTCCCAACCAAGTGTACAGGAAGTCGGTGAAGAGAGGCTTTGAATTCACCCTGATGGTTGTGGGTAAGAAAATGCTATTCATATATTGAGGTCATGGTTCAACCGAGTCATGTTTTCAGTCATTTCAGTTCACACTACAGTTGACCAGTTAAAGCTCTGTATGGTAAGTTTACATTTGGAGAAAGGAATAGTTATGTGCAAGCAAAGTGCATGTATGTGTGTGGTTTTAACCACCTCTCAGTCGGGGGAGGGGAGATAACCTCTCTCGTTTACTTTTTTCCACATCTGCCTGCCTTTTTTAAAATAGCATTGTTTTGATTGGATTTATTAAAAACTGCGCAGTATTCTCAAAAATACGAGAGTGCCTTTGAAGTACTTGGATGCGGTCGTTGAACTCGGCCAGGACCTTCATTTGCTAATCAGTCACTGTTTGGAGGGAAAATGTTTCTTTGGGTCAAACCATTTCCTGTGGTCGGCATAGCAGAAGTTCTCCCTCACTGCTAAGAATAGTTCATCTCGCATTTCATCTGAACAGCAGCCTCTTTCTGAGCCAGTCATGGGTTTTATCATTGATCAGTTTAAGAAGTCAGGCTACACTGGTCATTCTATCTAAACATGTCTGCCTTGCCAGGCATTCGCATGCAACGGGGTTCCTCTTAAACAAGTCACCATGATTTACCCTGCTGTTTAAAATGTCCTTTAAGGCAGTGTGTTGGATGGTGCCCAAGTTGGCTGTTGGGGCCCAGAAAAGCCTTGAAGATTTTGCCAGCCTGATTGTTGCAATAATAATACGTTTTTTAAAGTCCTATTTCTGTGAATGCAAACGCATCACAAACGATGCATACTTTGCATATGTGAAGCAGGCTAGTTTATATAAATACACCAGTGTTTTCCATGTAACAGGACAGATTGCCGTGCTGCGCTCAACAAGGCATAGTGCGCTGTGCCAGTCACCGCTGATAACGCTAGCCCTTTCTCACACTACCAGTGACCTAAGCCAGTAGGGACATGTGGGCGCAAAGCTCCTCAGGACTGTGTAGAGGAGCTAGCTCTGCCTACTGCTGAGGCAGTGTATATGTAACAGTGTGTATGTAACAGTGTATCATTTTGTATCATCACATTTTAATACAAAATCTACAGAAAAAAAGAAAATGGTTGATTGATATTGCTGAATTAGCAAACTGTCTCGTACGCTGTTACATATACACTGCCTCAGCAGTAGGCAGAGCTAGCTCCTCTACACAGTCCTGAGGAGCTTTGCGCCCACATGTCCCTGCTGGCTTAGGTCACTGGTAGTGTGAGAAAGGGCTAGCGTTATCAGCGGTGACTGGCACAGCGCGCTATGCCTTGTTGAGCGCAGCACGCCAATCTGTCCTGTTACATGGAAAACACTGATGTGTTGATATAAACTAGCCATCCATATTCATAGGAGTATGAAAATGGGCATTTAAATGCACGTTGTCAAGTGCAATCACTCAACACAGAAACGGTAGCTCTCAACTCTCAATACTGTGGCCTGTAAACAGCAGCTAGTTGGCGATCGAGGTCAGTGCCAGTGGTCATTTCCACTGCCCTAATGATTTCATTCCCCAGGAGCATGGAGACCAGGCACACAATGGCTAGCCACGCTAGAGAAACGGGACCACACAGCCGGCATGATAAGAGGCATTCTCTAGCCACGTTCAGACCAGGAGCTGTTGTCCTAGCCCTTTACACAATCATTAGATGGATGGTCGTCTTGGACAAATGTCAATGGCCCTCAATCAAAGACATGACCTTTGATGGGATTTATTGGCTGGGCTTTATTAGATGCTTCTACAGTACCCTGGGATGCCTTTAAAGTTGCATGAATGGCTATCACACACTGGGATGTACCTGATTTCAACATGTATGGTTAGCTGTTTATAATGTCTTTGAATGTTGTTCTTGCTGATATATATATACTGTGCACACTAGGCCGATGTGTTGATTTGAATTGCATCGATTCAGTCATTTGAAATGACAATGATCCTAATGTGGCAACACTGTCATTATGCTATATGAGCCATGCTAAAAATAGATTGTTTTATTGCAACTGTTTTTGTTTTCTTCTTCTAGGTGAATCAGGATTGGGCAAGTCCACGTTGATCAACTCTCTGTTCCTAACAGACTTGTACTCGTCAGAATACCCTGGGCCTTCGCACCGAGTCAAAAAGACTGTACAGGTAGTTTACAACACTTCTGCTTAGGGGTCCTGGATTCTCTTGTTGAATATCCTTATTTCACTGATGACCATGTTAGTTTTCCTCACTGTTGATACCTTGGCATTTAAAACACATTCTGCGATACGGAGCAGACTAAAGTATTCATACCCCTTGACTTATTCCACGTTTTTGTGTTACAGCCTGAATTTCCTCACCCATCCACACACAATACCCCATAATGACTTGTTTTTATTTTATTTTTGCCAATGTATTGAAAATGAAATACATTTACGTAAATATTCACACGTCTTTGTCAATACTTTGTAGAAGCACATTTGGCAGAAATGTACAGCTATGAGTCTTTCTTGGTAAGTCTCTAAAAGATTTCCACACCTGGATTGTGCAACATTTGCCTTTTTAGTATTTAAATCTTTTCAAAGCTCTGTCAAATTGATTGTTGATCATTGCTGGACAACCATTGTCAGGTCTTACCATAGATTTAAGTCAAACTTGTAACTCGGACACTCAGGAACATTCACTATCTTCTTGGTAAGCAACTACACTGTAGATTTGGCCTTGTTTTAGGTTACTGTCCTGCTGAAAGATGAATTCATCTCTGTGTCTGGTGGAAAGCAGACTGAACCAGGTTTCTCTTTAGGATTTTGCCTGTGCTTCGCTTTATTCAGTTTCTTTTTTCTATCCTGAAACTCCCCAGTCCTTAACGATTACAAGCAAAGCCATAACATGATAACACCATTTTATGCTTGAAAATATGGAGAGTGGTACTCAGTAATGTGTTGTATTGGATTTGCTCCAAACATAACACTTTGTATTCAGGACAAAAGTGAATTGCTTCACATTTTTTGCAGTATTACTTTACTACCTTATTGTAAACAGGATGCATATTTTAGAATATTTGTTTATGTACAGGCTTCCTCTGTCATTTAGGTCAGTATTGGGGAGTAACTATGTTGATCCATCTCCGATCACAGCCATTTAAATGCTGTAACTGTTATAAAGTCACCTCTCCGGCAACTGAGTTAGGAAGGACGCCTGTATCGTTTTAGTGACTGGGTGTAATGATACAACATCCAAAGTGTAATTAATAACTTCACCGTGCTCAAAGGGCTATTGAATGGCTGCTTTCAATTATTATTATTATTTTTTACCCATCTATGAATAGGTGCCCTTTGCGAGGCATTGGAAAACATCCCTGGCCTTTGTGGTTGAATCTGTTTGAAATTCACTGCGCCATTCAAGACGTTTCAGCTTTTCATTTATTTAATGTAAAGAATTTCGAACAACATTATTCCACTTTGAAATTATGGGGTATTGTGTGTAGGCTTGTGACCAATTTTTTTCTCACAATATAATTCATTTTAAATTCAGGCTGTAACACAACAAAATGTGGAAATGGCAAGGGGTGTGAATACGTTCTGAAGGCCCTGGATGTCATTTAGTCCAGAAACTTGCTCTACTTGGTCTCCAAAACCCAACGTGATCTCCACACAGATGCTCGTCTGTTTTTCTGGTTCCTCTGCATAGTTGGGTAATGGCACGGTGTTAGACTGCATGTTGATACAGGCAGCTAGAATTAGCGTCACCCACCTGCCTCAATGTTGTCTTCCTGAGAGGTTGTTTTGGTCCTCTTCTTTCCCTTCATTGGGATTGGCAGTATGCTCATTTCTTCTGTGTTGTTGCAAACACTCTCTTGTGGAGACAGGTGTTGGCTCAAGGCATTGGGTCCTGCATTCTTGTCCAAAAGTTAAACAACCAGAAGTGTAGTGGGTGCTTGATATTCTTCCGACGGTTCTTAGGAAAGTTGTATTGTTCACTGTCATACACCAAATATGAACAGTAACAGTATGCATTTAGACAAGCCAACTATTGAATGCTAATATAATTCTCTGTTTCCCAGGTGGAGCAATCCAAAGTGTTAGTAAAGGAAGGTGGTGTCCAGCTCCTGCTCACAATAGTCGACACCCCAGGATTCGGCGACGCTGTGGACAATAGCAACTGGTACGCAAAGTTTGACAACTCCTCCATTTTGGCTCCAGTAAACGCATTGATCTTGACCCATTTGACGTCAGCCATTTCAGCTCATAGCTTGCGAGCAGGTTTCCAGGATGTAGCGACCATTTTTGGCTCAATGTGTGTGGGTTTGTTTCCTCCCTGTGGCTGTGTGTACCGCACAGCTGGCAGCCGGTCATCGACCACATAGACAGCAAGTTTGAGGATTACCTCAACTGTGAGTCGCGGGTGAACAGACGACTGATGCCCGACAGCAGAGTGCAGTGCTGCCTCTACTTCATCACCCCCTCGGGACACGGGTGAGTCTGGGTGGGAGGGAGGGAGAGAGGTCGGACACTGTGAATGAAGGGGGAGGGCGTCTTGAAATTTACTCAGATTTCACAAGTGTAAAGTACAATACCCCGTATTAGAAATTCCAATACTTTTTGGCTACTGCCTCTTATAGGCTTTTTTTCCACTCTTTAGGGTTGTTTTGCAGTATACATACATAGTTGTGTTTCATATGACTGTTAGTGCTAAAGGGCATTGGCCATCTGTCAGAGAAGGCTGTGTGTGTATCGTGGCTGTGGGGTAAATGGGGTGTGTGCATGCGTTCACTGTTCATCTTCTGTTCTACGGGGCGTTGTTTTTACAATCCCCCAGTCAGTGTTGAGACAGGCTCTTAGGATGAGCAGCTTATGCTGGCCTCTCACACACTGACCCCTCACACACACACACTCTCCTCACAGCACCAGCTGATATAAGCTGACTCGCACTCGAGTGCCTTGCACAGTGACACTCCTCACGGGAAAGTGTTCTGGACACAGTAGTTATTTGTGTTGTCAATGTTGATAAATGACTTGTTTGTTTACACTACTAGAACTCCATTGTAAACAATGTTTTATTAGTTAATAGATGTAAGGAAAGAAATGTGAGCTTGGTGGTTTGCTATGAAAATAGTGGACCTGTCAGGAATCTGTTCATCAGTACCCCTACCCCACCATTTATGGTATTAATGTACATTTTGTCACGTCTCCCTCCAGACTGAAGCCTCTGGATATTGAGTTTATGAAACGGTTGCATGAGAAGGTGAACGTCATCCCACTGATCGCGAAAGCAGACACTCTCACCCCAGAGGAGTGCCAACGGTTCAAGAAGCAGGTCAGTGGGCTCTGTCTGGGCGGGCTGGGCATCAAGGGTTTACACAGACCAAGACCTGATTGTTGCAGATAGAAATAGACTGATTGGGCGGTTTCCCATTCCACATACTACTCTGACGATGCCCTCTAAATTACCCCTGGGCAGTACAGTCTGAATGGAGTTGATACCACATGATAAAGAACAGTCTCACACGTCTTGTGTATGTTCATAAAACATACTGAACCTTCCCTCAGATCATGCGGGAAATCCTGGAACACAAAATCAAGATCTACGAGTTCCCAGAGACGGATGATGAGGAAGAGAACAAACTGGTGAAGAAGATCAAGGTATGACACAAATGTACCGCGAGTAGTTGTAAGCACCATGCGTGCACCAACGAACTTAGCCATTTGAACTGTTAGGCACTTAGCTACATCAGTCCCGCCTGGATATTGGGATCGCAATTGTTTTTGCAAAATCAACAATTCCCTGCTTATTATGCGAGGCTGTGCAAATTACCAATCACCGCACTATTACCACATAAAACAGTAAAATAATTGCAATATTACCGCATATAGCTCTCCAATCACTGCACACAAAAAAAGGGTGCTGGACATTTTAACCAATAATGCACTTTTACTGCATAAAATGGTTCAATCAAGCAGCACGTCAAACTTTTTTCCAAATTGGTGGAAATCATCGCAAATTGCCATGCAAAACATCCGAATTGCTGCAGCAAAACCAAATTTTTTGGCCCACAACTAGTCTCTCACAAAATTCTGGAGGGGCTGTTGCATACACACACACACACACACACTCGTCTCACACACCATTGTGTTATTTTGCTTGCAGGACCGTCTGCCCCTGGCCGTGGTGGGCAGTAACACCATCATTGAGGTGAACGGGAAGAGGACCAGAGGACGACAGTACCCATGGGGAGTGGCAGAAGGTACCAGGCATGATGGGAGATGAAGTTGGGGGAAAAGGGAACATCTGTTAAGAGGCTCCTTTTGGAGAGAGGTTTAAATATGTATTGATTGTCTTTCCTTGCAGTTGAGAACGGAGACCACTGTGATTTCACCATCCTACGAGACATGCTCATCAGGTACAGACTCAAAACATGAAGTTACAAAAATGTATAGAAAATGGGGAAATTACAATTTATTTAATTTTTGTAATGTTGTCAACCACATTGACCATAGCCTCAACTTGATAGGTTTCTAAGACTTGTTTTGTTGCGTACAGAACCCACATGCAGGACCTGAAGGACGTGACCAATAACGTCCACTATGAGAACTACCGTAGCAGGAAGCTGGCGGCCGTCACCTACAACGGACAGGACAACAACAGGGTCAAGGGTCAACAGTCGACGAAGTGAGTCCAACAGCTACCAGTGGTTCTTTATTTAACAAGGCACAGCCTAACTCTTTTTGATTCAAGGCATATTTTACCTGACAGATAATCTACTGGACATCTGAGACATTTGAAATGTTTTATCATATTGATGTGATATTTAGGCTGTATATAAATGGATGTTATTGTCGTAGTGTTCTTTTGGAGTTTTTTTCCCCCCAATATAGGTCCATCATTCCAAATGCAAGTATTATAGCTTAAAGGGATACTTATGGATTTTGGTAATGAGGCCCTTTATCTACTTCCCCAGAGTCCGATGAACTCGGGGATACCATTTTTATGTCTCTCTCCGTGCAGTTTAAAGGAAGTTGCTATCTAGCACAATGCTAACTAGCGTAAGCGCAATTGCTAACTAGCCTTGCCCATAGCGCAATGACTGGAAGTCTATCTACAGATGCCCATGGACTTCCAGTCATTGTGCTAACGCTAGTTAGCGGTGCGAGCCAATGCTATCTCGAACTTCCTTCATACTGGACACAGAGATATAAAAATGGTATCCACAAGTTCATCTGACTCTTGGGAAGTAGAAAAGGGCTTGGTTGCCAAAATCCATAACTATCCCTTTAAATTCCACACTGCTGCTCTCACACCTAAGACCCTGTTATGTACACCAACCACGCTCCGCATCGTAGCCCTTTTACTGAGAGACACCCTCACACACTGCGGTTCCTAACGCACAGCTAAGCACCAAACACATGCTACTAATGTAAGGCTACTACTGCACACTACTACTACTACTACACACCGTTTCATGCCTCTTGAAAAGTGGTTTTGTTTCTTTGTGAACTTTTCCTTGTTTACCGCGAGAAAGTAGATGTTTCGTTCTTAGTGTATGTTTTTGTTAGTGCGGTCAGTCCGTTTGAGTATCTCCGTTGTCGTAGTGCATGATTTCATCACAGCATGCTAAGTGTGTGTTTCTGTTTTTTTAGACATGACACAGGTGAAGGCATGTAAGTGGTCAATTTATGTTTCCTTAGATCATTTTTTTTTTTTTAATATACCATTTTCCTCCCTCCCTTTCCTCGTGTTCCTCTGTCTGGGTTCTCTTTCTCCCAGTTCAAGGTGTTGTTCTTCTCTCCTTTCCTCCCCCTTATGTCAGACAATGTCTCAAGGAACCCTGTAGATGCCAACATTGAGAAGTCAACTGGGAATTGATAAATATGCATATTGCATTGCAAATACTTCAAATGTAATTAGCGTAGTTGGACTGGTGGCTTCTTCTCACTTTCAATTGAGTTTACTAACATTTAGCTAAGCTAACATCCCAAAGCACCACTTTTTCACTACAGTTACTCACTAGCCTCTGCTAACAGCTTAGCTAACTCAACTCCGTGATTGCTTGGTGCTGGTATTTGAGTCCCCTGCTCCAGAGCAAATTGGGTTTCTTCTTCCCTCTGCTTTTCCACACTTCAGTCACCACATTGTTGGGTCCTACCATTCCTTTCATGCATAGATCCTTGTATGTACCAATTCCCTGTAAGGAAATGGGGGTGGCATTACTGTTCGGATTGTTCCACTGTGTTGGTGATGGAGGGGGTCGGTGCACTGTAGGACTGGTCTGACTGTTTGCGTGCATACGTGTGTGACCCTGCAGGAGCCCCCTGGCTCAGATGGAGGAGGAGCGGCGGGAGCACGTGGCCAAGATGAAGAAGATGGAGATGGAAATGGAACAGGTGTTTGAGATGAAGGTCAAGGAGAAGATCCAGAAGCTGAAAGATTCCGAGGCTGAGGTAACATCAGTCACGTTGCCTTACTAAACTACTGACCCCTACCGTATGGTTTGACTTCTTACTTCCTGATGCATAAACGCTCACTTTTTGGTGGGTGTTGATGCACTGAAAGTCTTAGTGAGACAGTGAGTGGGGTGTGTGAGCGGATGTTTGACTAGTTCTCGTGTGTGAACTTCACTGCCCCTCTCTGAAGTGTTACATTTCCAAATGCACACTTATTTAACCAGGATAGTCCTCTTAGCAACAATTGTCAGTTATTCAGTGAGTCACAGTTGTGAGCATGTCTTTTCAATTGTTTTCAAAATGTCTCTTCTTCTGCAGCTGTCGAGGCGTCATGAGCAGATGAAGAAGAATCTGGAGGCCCAGCACAAGGAGCTGGAGGAGAAGAGACGCCAGTTTGAGGATGACCGGGCCAACTGGGAGGCCAATCAGCGCCTGGAGCAACAGAGACTGGATGCCTCCAGGTAACACTGTCTGTCACACACCTGAACTGTAGTGGTGACTTTGGTTGTTACAAAAGTAGCTCTATTTATTGTTGTCTGTTGGATAGAGATAAAAGCTCAACTGGACACAAAAACAACTGTCTGTGCAGGACGTAATACCAGCGTGTCCCACTAGACGTCACTGTTGTATAAGCATATCTCAACCACTGCATCATTATATTGCCTTATATACTATATTCACTGCAACATGATCTCCTCTACAGGACTCTGGAAAAGAACAAAAAGAAGGGGAAGATATTTTAGATAGTCTGCAGAAACACCAAGTTGTACTTGTTGCCAGCTCGGACATCCGTGTGTGGCACCAAACCAACACCAAAGCTCTTGTACAGCCCAGCTGGGTCTGCATGTACTGTCACAATGACCGGAAGAGAGCTGCCTGTGGACTTCTCCAAGGAATGTGTTTACCTTAACCAAACTTACCGTCTTAGACAGGCCAAAACCATATATAACTGAATACTGCCCAAGGTTGCAATGTCTATTTAACAACTGATGTCTACAGTTTTATGCAGAGCAACAATCATGTTTCAGTGGTTTTATTCGTTTACATGCACAAAAGATCTTCCATGATGTGGAAAAGGAAATGGCATTTCCAAAATCCTTTTTGTTTAGTAAAGTGTAACAGATAAACCTCATACTGAACAGCTCCCCATGCAATGTAGCCTAGCAGGAAACAACTGTCTCGGTCTCTCAATAGGAGGAATGGGAAATCTAAAAGAGGCTAAAATGCACCTTGGGCTTTTTTTTTTATGGCTGAAGCTTTTTCCAAAATGTAACGCTTTCTTCTGTTTTTAGCAAATTTCACTAGCCTTGGACCACCATTAACTTCATAAATGTTAAATTTCAGTTAGTTTATTTTTATATATACACCGAGCCAGCTAAAGTCCTTTTTTTTTTTTTGTATGTAAGAATTCTTATGAAGATTTGACCCGTTTCCGAAGAGGATTGACTGTTTAAAATACATTCAGTAGTCGTACAAAGAGCAAAAAAATAAATGAAAGGAATATTTCTGTAACTCCACATGTCATCAGATTAAGTGGGAAAGGAAAGTCAATACCGTATTTTGCTTTGGCTATGTACTCCATCTGTATTTTTTATTAGTATTGTACAAAGTCACTTAATAAACATGTGATAGACTTGCAATGCAATGAATGCTGCTAAGAGATGCATGTTGATACTGCATTACTACGTTCAGAATACCTATTATGTAGGCCTACTGAAATGTAAACAGTTTAAATGTGTTATTTATTTTGCTCTGTCGTTTAGTATTAATCTGCTTTGTCTACACCATATCTCCAGAGGGCAACATGGGTTTCCTTTTCAGCGTTTTCTCAGTTTAGTGGTTTCACTTTTGATGTAAGTATTCTGCCACATTACATGCACAATATGATTTTTTTTCAGAGCACTAACAGGTTATTTGCCTGAATAGTTTTGACATTTCACACCACAGTAATATGCATATTCCTTAATTTTCTAAAGCAATTTTTGCTAGTAGTGTTCATTTGCTGACTCAAAATGTTTTCAAAACATTGGACATCATGCTTGACTGAAACAATAATGCAAACACATGTTCAGTGCATCCTGGTACACACTTGATTCTTTTGATGTAAAGTTGTATGTAGTTGCTTTGGAGATCCATTAGAAGGAACCTGCAGGAAAAACGGTAATCAACGGTATGTCCTAAGAGGGGAAAAAACAATCACTCAGATTGAGTCATAGATACACTAAATGCTGGTATTTTACCTTGTTCTTCTGAGCTCCTTTTACCCATCAGTCCAGCAAGACTCAAATTGTTGCCCTGGAAAAGAGGTGAGAGTAGGGCTATTTCAGAATGAAATAAGGAAATCTCCCACAGTGATCCCATTTTGACGTTACACAGCAGAGCCTCCTTGGTGGTTTTCATACCTTCTATCATAGAATTACATATTTAATAAGATCTCTGTGCCTTATTAATATCTTCATAATAGTAGCCTCAGTAAAATTGAATTGAAATGGTCATGGCGGCAGGGTAGGCTAGTGGTTAGAGCGTTGGGCTAGTAACCGAAAGGTTGCAAGTTCAAATCCCCGAGCTGACAAGGTACAAATCTCTCGTTCTGCCCCCTGAACGCCGTCATTGAAAATAAGAATTTGTTATTAACTGACTTGCCTAGTTAAATAAAGGTAAAATAAAAAATTACCAACAGTGTCTAATGCATGCAACGCTTACCTGGGATTTTGCTGCAAAGAGTGGAAGGGAAAAAGCAGAAATGCAGATGAGCTTTTATAGAAATAGAATATTATATAAAATATTGAATTATTACTAGGACGTAGTTAGCCTACCAGAGCCTCTTTTCCCCAAAGAATTGGCGTGACTCAGGTTTTCGAGTCATTCTTTTCAAGATTTCTTTATATTGCTCAGATAGTTGCCATTTCCTCTGAATAAATAAAAAACACAATTTGGCTTATTCATTTGATAGTAGCCTAGGCTAATCATGAGATGGTTATTATGATGCCCGTGGCTGCTTCCTAAACAGTCCACATTTACAAATATACGGACAGTGCTGAAACATATTTTTTTTCCAATTTGAGAGAAGTGTCCTACCGTTTCATTGTCTTCTCTCCAACTGTCATCCAAATATTTATTTTGGCTAAGGACAGTTGCCAAAACGAGGGAAAATACCATAATGAGTAGAATTATCTTCATTGTGGTAGCAGGTGTGCTGTGCGTAAAGTTGTTCCTCTTCGTGCGTTTATTTTATTTGATGAGAGTAACTGTACTGATAAAATCAGACCAATGGCCTGAATAAATACTGAATTCCTATAATATCAAGAGTTTCAAAGATGCAGCCTCCTGCAATATCACACGGAGCAAATTTAAACAGAGAGAAGTGCGTCTATCCATTGGCGCGACATTACAATCGGCGCATCTGTGCGCGCCGGTGTTTTTATGCAGAGCTGAAGTGGATGTCAATGTCAAGCCGTTTTGTTGTAACATAATTAGGTCGCATTATGAATCAGTAAGTCTGTCTTTGTGTTTCAATTTCTGAAGGGGAAAACCACTTGCTTCTGTTCAACAGAGGTCTAAAATCTAAATGTCTGGAACAAGGCTAGCCTACTTTTGGCACTGTGCTGGACTCGCAATCAATCAATTCCATCCAGAAGTACGACATATACAAGTGACGTCAAAACGTCATATTTAATACATGGCAGCCTATTTATAACGCTTTTTAATGACACAAGCCGCTTTATATAGTATAAAAGAAACACAAGAAACGTTAAACAACAAGTAGGGAGTAGGACTCAATAAAAAGAGTGTGATGTGTCAGAATGAGCGAGAAAGCAGGTGTGTGTGAGCGAGAGAAATAGACGAGTATGCGTGCGTGTATGTGTACAGTGAAATCCTTGAACCAAGCATAAGCATAAGCACACATACAGTAATAATCCTTGCGTCTGTAAGACTTTTTAGCATTTATGAGGCGCCGTACAAGTGCACGCGCCCACTGCATAAATCCCTTGGAATTAACAAAGAAGTACTCGTCCTTATATCGTCTGTCAACTCCCGGCTCAATGCTGTCACATTTCTTTTTTTAAATACATATTCTGCATTTACATAGCAATGACCCAATATACTGCTGTGTACATATTGATTTAGAAAACTGTCTGTGGTCCATTTAACTTTCATTTTTGACTATTATTATTCTATCCTGGATAGTTCAGAGTTCTCAAGGTGTCATCAGAGTTATTTAATGACAGATGGGCCATGTATTTATTCTTTTCTTTGTTCATCTTCTGGAAGTGATGTATTTATTGAAAGGTTAATTACAAACAGGGTGAAATATGCCGGTGATTGTCAAGAGACTTGATGTGCGATATGATTGGCTGATGGGTTCCTGGAGCCAGATGAAACACCAGTTGATTGATGCAGGCGATGGGTGTGAGCCTGTCCCCTCCGCTGCAGGTGCTGTTGCCTGGGCTCCTTTTTCACCAAGGTCGGTTATGAGACAGAGAGAGGGATAGGTGGAGAGATTGTGGGGAAACATTTAGCTGCCATTTTCCAGGATTAACAGAACAGTTGTTATACAGTTGTCCATAATGTTTCCCATAGAATTTGAGAGGTTGTGTAAAGACTCACAAACAGACTTTCCATGTGCTTGAACTCGACACGAAGGAACACATTGACATTGTTTGTTTCCGTCCCCAGGTGAAGAACATGACCAAGTCCAACGCCACAGGTGTCCTTGTCCATGCACGTCCTGGAAACCCGATCCTGGATATGAACTGTGTGGGAGACGAACGTTCAACGCCACTAGGCATACCTGCTGCCATAGTGCATCGGGAGCCCTCTGTAGCCCAGGCTCGTAGGTAACTAACACTGACTGAATGACTCATACAGTGTTAGGTCAAGTTGCTTTCCTCACTTAACTCACTGGAAGCCATGCTTCCTCTAAGGATGAAGTGTTCTCTCAGTAGTCTTAGATGGATTACTCATGGAAATTATCTATCGACTCCTGACCTGATGAGATATGCGAGCAATGGTCAATAGAACGTACTGTGTATGTTATTTTACACTTGTTGATTGTCAAATTCGCAACCATGAAGGAATATTGGACCAAATAAAGTGAATATATGGATGTTTATATTCTATGTTTTGTAGATATGGGCACATGGTGACCGTATCCTTTCAGAGTACCCCATCTCCAAACTTCTTCATTGGCATTGACCAGCAGGGGGCACTGTCTGAGATGGGCTGGTTCCTCTACCGTCCTTCAAGTTCATCAACTGGCAGGCCCAGTGGTAAGCAGCAAGCACACTATGGATTCCCCAGTTATTACCGAAGACATCAGGAATTCATATGTCAGGAGTATGCGAAGAAAGAGAAAGATGTTCAGCTATTTGGTAACTATAACCACTCCTTCATAGGTTTGATTTCTATGAGGGGCTTCAGACTAGCCTGGGTGGTCCCTGTGTTTGAGGAGGTCCAGATTCAAGGACAGAGTGGAGCAGTAGCCACAATCAGTGTAGATGAAGGGGGAGACAGGTTAAATAATGATTTTTAAGCCTTGAGAAAATTGACACATGGATTGTGCATGTGTGCCATTTAGACGGTGAATGGGCAAGACAAAAGATTGAAGTGCTTTTGAACAGGGTATGGTAGTAGGTGCCAGGCGCACCGGTTTGAGTGTGTCAAGAACTGCGATGCTACTGGATTTTTCACGCTCAACATTTTCCCGTGTTTATCAAAATGGTCCACCACCCAAAGGACATCCAACCAACTTGACACAACTATGGGAAGCATTGGAGTCAACATGGGCCAGCATCCCTGTGGAACGCTTCCGACACTTTGTAGTCCATGCCCCAACAAATTGAGGCTGTTCTGAGGGCCAAAGCACCCCACTGCTGTCCCAAAGGGGTGCAACTCAATATTAGGAACGTGTTCCTAATATTTTGTACACTCGGCATTTATGGTTGTGCCATACACTAAGTCGACAATAAATGCATCAGCTTTGAATATAATTAGAATTTGATAATATTTCAAAGGAATTTTGACTTTGCCATTTCACTGTGTCGGTAGACATGTTGGAATTTGACATGCTGGAGTTGGACGCGTTTCCGTCCTGTCCCAGCCAGAGGAATTACTCCCACTGGGATCACACTGTGCAGCTGTTTGTGTGCTGTAACGATTTCAGTCCCCATTGCAACATGGAGATGGGGCGCTGTATAACAGCCTTCCAGCAGGTACAGTCTGTGCATTTGTTGTCACATGACATTGATACCATTTGACATGAGTCCCCAAAATGCATTTTGGTATTCGTTAAGATCACTCAAGAAGGGCAAAGCTGTTCCATTTCCATTGACTTCCATTGATCTTTTTTATCACCATATCAAATCATTTGGGGTGGCAGCGTAGCCTAGTGGTTTAAAGCGTTGGACTAGTAACTGAAAGGTTGCAAGTTCGAATCCCTGAGCTGACATGGTACAAATCTGTCGTTCTGCCACTGAACAAGGCAGTTAACCCACCGTCATTGAAAATAAGAATTTGTTCTTAACTGACTTGCCTAGTTAAATAAAAATTCTAGTTAACAATGAAGTAAGTACCTTACTGTGATTGTTTTCAATTAAAAGGGTAAAAAATAAAACTAAATAGCTTCTTATTAAGGAGCAATTTCTCAAAGAAGAATTTTGCTGGGACTGTCTGGGAGTGGTCTGAGGGGCCTAATGGGAGGGATATGTAACCTGAAAACTAGCACTTATTGGCAGAGGTTCGAAACTCTTTTTGTTATTGGTCTACTGACTTATACCACCTGGTGATGTCGCCAGGCAGGCCAAAACACCCGTGCAAAACAAGCAGAAATTCCAGGCAGTCTTTTCAAACAGCTCTTACACTAAAAGGGTATTATAATAATCTTCACAGTTTTACAGTATTACTTCAACTTCATAGTGTGGAAATATATACTGAACAAAAAAAAAATCAACAATTTCAACTGAGTTACAATTCATATATGGAAATCAGTCAATTGAAATAAAGTCATTAGGCCCTAATCTATGGATTTCATATGACTGGACAGGGGCGCAGCCATGGGTGGGCCTGGGAGGGTATAGGCCCACCCACTTGGGAGCCAGGCCCAGTCAATCAGACTGAGTTTTTCCCCACAAATGGGCTTTATTACGGACAGAAAAACTCTGCAGTTTCATCAGCTGGTCTCAGACGATCCCACAGGTGAAGAAGCCGGATGTTGAGGTCCTTGGCTGGCGTGGTTACTCATGGTCTGCGGTTGTAACGTACTGGACGTACTGCCAAATTCTCTAAAATGACGTTGGAGGTGGCTTATGGTAAAGAAATTAACATTAAATTCTCTGGCAACAGCTCTGGTGTTTATTCATGCAGTCAGCATGCCAATTGCACGCTCCCTCAACTTGAGACATCTGTGGTGTTAATGTTCCTCCCCCAGAGGCATTGGGCGCTGGCTCACTGATGTTTCTCCTCTGGTGCCTCTGTTGAACAATGGGAGATGTACCTTCACCATGAAGACTGTGTCTTGGGCCATGGTGGTGTCTCTGAGTCAGATTCAGCCGCACAAGTCACTCAAGTAAGTTATAATGCCTACATAACAGGGTCACAGGTGTTAGGGCTCCCGAGTGGCGCAGCGTTCTAAGGCACTGCATCTCAGTGCTAGAGGTGTCACGACAGACCCTGGTTCGATTGCAGGCTGTATCACGACCGGCCGCGATTGGGAGTCCCGTAGGGCGGCGCACAATTGGCCCAGAGTCATCCGGGTTTGGCAGGGGTAGGCCGTCATTGTAAATAAGAATTTGTTCTTAACTGACTTGCCTAGTTAAATAAAAATAATAACATCTGCATAACACTGTCATAAGACATTCATACTCTACACTTTTTAATTAGTATTTTACTGATCATTGTGTATCAGAATTCTTCTCTAAAACACATGTATATTTTTTTACTGTATAGAAAATGCTAAGTGATGGTTAGGCAATAGGACTGACTCTTTCACTTTAAAAACCCCAACATTAAATAGGTTTCCAGTATGTGGGTATGCCATCCTGTTGTGTACAGTTCTACTAGTGACAAAGCAATGGACAGAAATCACTCTTCTTGAGCAATTTAGACCATTTCCTCCCTCTTTCATCATGGGTAGAAAAAGATGTGTACTTCCATCCTAAGCAAAGTGTTATAGAAAATAACAGGATGTTTGCAAATAGTTGCTGGAAAGTTGTCCTGGCAAAGGACAACCCCCCTATGAGTCTCGGTCACGACAGATTAGTCATGGAGAAAAAGTACTCCAGTATCAGCCTTTTCTCACTACACCAATGCAATACCGTCTAAAGACAGTATCATTACAGTATCATACCGTATTTCTTATATGGTAATAAGTAACAAGATGTACTCTTCAAACAGATGTTAGAACTAGATTTTCCTCTTGTTATAGACAATCACTCATACAAACTGTACCCCTTTAAGCTGATGTCATTGTACAGTGGAGGCACCTTTGACAAGGAATACAACAAGAGATCCCAACCAATCAAATTCACTGTCCCAGCCTCAACAAAAAAGGTATGATGCAGAATTGATATTTGTTCTGTTTACATTCACTCATAATAAAGGGTAATTGTCATATACTGCATGTTCTTACATTTTTTAATATGCCTTTGTTTTAGTTAGTGCTTTGGCCATAATGTGGGTAGAAACTGCTTTACAAATCAAGTTATTATTGTAATCAGTCATTGTATGTACCATATTGTGTTTTAGGTGGAGTTGTATGCTGTAATCCCAGACCACCGGAACAACGAGAACAGCTGCGGCGAGTTCTGCGTGACATCACACCACTTCCTCGTCAACGGAGCATTCAATCACGCTCGTATTTTTGACTCGGCAGGTGGGAAATGACTAACGGTCAAATTTAGTCATGCAGATTCATATAATCTTCCCATAGTCTGGGCCATAGTTACATTAGCATGATGAGGTTGTATTCCTCTGGGGGCAATTAAAATGAACCGCGGGACGATTCTTTTTTCTAATTGGATGGACTGGGGGGTGGAACATTATTGTTTTTACACCGTAAGTATGCCCAAATAGATATTGTATTTCCCAATAGCATAATCATTTCATACCTTGATTACATTGAGACACGGTCACATAGGTCTCTTCATGTATTCGTAGGAATACTTGGCAACAGATTTCCTAAATTAAAGGATTTAGCTAAATTCCTGGAAATGTGTATTTTTTTGCCCAAACACAAAAATTATAACATGTACAAAAAATAAATGTTTACTGATAATTTGGCCTGCATGCTTCCTGTTGCTGAGCCCTGTCCTCGGGCGTTTTCCTGCTTGTGTCCCTGTTCTATTCTTGTTTGAGTGAGTCAGGTGTGGGCCATGCATTCTGTTCCAAATGAATGTAGATACAACCACATCACTGCATTATACTGCATTTACCATGTTTTTAATGCAGCATTCTTTAACGATCCCATTGTCCTGACTGTTTCCCGGGGTTGTGTTATTCTCCAGGTTCAGCCCTGGGATGTGCCATGCGGGTGTGAGAGGGGGCAGTGCCCAACGAGCATGGCACCTGGCTGTACGGCCGTGGGGGCTGGTATGATGGGCTACAGGTCAACCCCTGGAGGATTGACATCACCACACAGGTATAGAACTGTCACCAGACCTCGTCATGAAAAGTTGCCCTTGCGGTTCGTCATCAGAAACCTCTTTGTTTAGCTAGCAGTGGATACGATCGCATGCAACTTCGAATGCAGCTCATGCAAGTTAACAAACACGTAATCAGATGGTTATCGTCTGCAACATCACAGATTAAATCACCATTAGAGCTAGTTAAAGCCAGAAGAATAATGCACTTGTTGAACATGGCTATAGCCATCAGTCTTGCATGTTTTCATGGTCATCACTTAGTCACTGTTAAGTTTGTCAGGGTCCTGACTTTAGCGTCGGATATCCTGCTACATAGCTTTTTGGTGTGGGGATGCGTGCGCATCACTCGAACGTGACAATTGCTACTAAACGAAAAATGGCTTTATACGTCCTTTCCATAGAAATATAATTTATCATTAGCTCTATCTAATTTAATCATTCAATTTCTATGGTTCTTTCATCCTCGCCTCATACTGGATTGATATTGAACTATGAAATGATGACGTAACAGATTTCTATTTTCCAGTTTCAGAGCACAATGTTGCCACCTTCAAATGCATACTAAATAGGCATTATTTCACCATGTAAACAAGACCATAACACATAGCCTTTGTAAATTTGCATGCCTTTTTTGTGTTTTAGTTATTTCTGACATTAAAAGAGTTTCAAGACAACAATTTTGCTAATCTTCTATCCCGCATACTGCAGGGTTTTTGACGGAAAGGTTAAGCATTCAATTTCAAAATGTTTGCTACAGTAGGCATTTGTCCCTTAGTTTGCAGTGGAGTGCCCTTCATGAAATTAGCCTATTAGATGAGTACAGCACTTGATCACTCATGAGTCCTTGGAAAGGCACACATGACCCTTTCTTTCCAAGGCTTCAGTTATATTTTATTCATTTGATAGACACACACATCATTTTCATGGCCACTTCATTTAATTACCACAGGCTTAATTTGTAATCCATGGATATTACAGTATCGGGGCTGTTGTTTATGTTTGTTTGATTACTATAGTGTTTCTCCTGAGGCCTTGAATTGTTATTTCTTGTTGTCTTTCTCAGCTGGACATGAGTGGGATTGAAGCCGATACTCTGCTCTACTTTGGCCTTTACAGTGGACAGGAGCCCAATCCGTCCCAAGACCCTGACTACATTGTCATGCTCTCTTATCTGGTGCTCTACAAGTTGTCTCCCTGACAACCAGGTTGTCTTGAATGTGAATTTGAATGACTGTGATTGATGCGAATGAAAACCAATCATGATAAAATACTTATTTTCTTATCAGACTGGCACTTTTATCCAGTAATATTGTAGCCTATTCTATGTTCGGGTGTGTCACCAACTTGCACTGTTTTCCCACTCAAGAGTTTTCACTCGAAGTTCGATACAAAGAAGACGTCATCTTGAATATCTCATTTTGCTCTTCAGAAAAGTTGAAGAAGGCTGCTTAACCTGGTCAATTGTGTGTAACTACACAAACGTAGCTTTTAGTGTCAAACTTAAACTTTCAGGTGATGACAAGACACTTTTCCTGACGCAAGATCAACCACCTTCTGCTTCTTCAATTATGCAAGTATGTCTTTTTGAACGGTTCACCTGTAAAGGTTGGAGGAGTGGGGGTTGGTTACATTTGCAAACCACAGACACGAATGCATTAAACAGTGTAATATTTCACAAAATGTTCAAATATCTGGATGTTCAAATTAACAACATTCTCTTTGTTCATTTACTTAACTTTAATGAAATTGTGCAGTGTTATAAACAATAATATCCAGCAGTCAGTTTTCATACAAATGAGTTACTTATAGAACAGTTAATCAGGATAAAGGTTAGTGTTAAGACCTGCCACATTTGCAACATTACCATTTAGTGTTCAACAGTGTTTTTGGAAATCAATACGTTTCGCACTGCCCTTATTACTCCATCTTGAACATGAATAAATGTAATGGTTCCCTCACTCTATACTTCTTTCAAAAGCCCTAAGTCTCATTCACTTACAGTTACCTCCAAGAAATGAGGGCGCTTATGTTAAAACAAAGACCCACATATACAGAGTTATGTAAATAGCTTATTGCCCCTGAGGGGATGAATTCAATTTAATTCAAGTTAAATTGAATTGGTGCCATGTTACCGCCAACAGTTCCAAGACGAGGGAATCCGAAATAACTGTGATCGAACATTTGGTCCCAACATCACCTAGTACTCTCTCCGACAAGTTTTCTATCCATTTCTATCCACATGTCAAAGTATTGGTGAAGCGATAAGGCACTGATATTGAAATTGACCCACCTTTGACCCAAATATATCATGTCTTATCAATACAGTCAAGTAGATTTATAAGCATTCAAAACAAGTCAACAAATGTGTGTATGTTAGACCTTAACACAGGTGTTTTTGCAGCTCTTCTCCGACTCAAATCGGTTTTGGTTTCCCTGACAGCCTCCGAACCAGAACTGGGCACAGGCATTAGCCGTAGTGTCATAGTACCACTTCACAAAGTAATCCCTGCAAGGCCCGGGGTCCAGAATCTGTCCACATCTCTCATCTGGGGAAAAAAGGAAGACAAATGGGGGACATTGCTTTTACTTGTACTGCATAGCGTTCAATGAAATGACAAGAATAGGAAATGGGGAAATATCAGCAAAGGCTACACAGTAGTTTGAGCTCTGGAATAGTGCTATATCCTATCAATCAAATCACCTGGTATTAAAGCATCCTGGGACAGAGGTGGAGAGGTTGGGGGAGAGGTTGCGGGGAGCCCGGGTAGCTTTACTACGGGATGGGGCCTCTGGGTGGGGGCCTGGGAGCCCGTCGTGACCACACTGTGGGAGGGGTTCTTCATCTCTGACGGAAGAAGGAACTCTGGTAGGCGCTTGAAGGGTTCCCTGTCAAAGGATGGTACCCTGTAGGTCTCCGAGTTATCTCGGTCCCCGATCTGGGGGCCCTGTGGGATAAAGACTCTGTCTGACTCTCCTGGTGGACCTGGCTGTTTAACAGAGGGTAAAGAAATGGATATATGTATTTTGTACATCTGCTATAGTATGTGATTGCAATCAAAATCTTGACACACAGGTCCATGTATGAAAGCATTTGCAAATGAACATGTGCATGCACACACACACAACACACACTCAATTCATGGCTGATTTAGCAGAAATTCAAGTTCAGACACTATCCTTATGTGGGGCCTTTTTAGCAATCATTTGGTTATGGTGAGTTGTCCTAATTTTCTTCACAATACTATATTTTACAATGACATGATATATTGTACTGCAAAGCTTAGTGACGTCCGTAAAGCTCAGTAAATGTGCAGCCCTATTCTGATCATGACAGAACCATTATGTAAAGTCGAAGTGTTGTCATTCTCACCACCATCTGTGTTTTTGTAAAGTCTCCATTGAAAGTGGGCGTGTCAGTATCAGTCCTCTCTGGGGTTTCCCTGACAATCCCGGCTTGTCCAGGGGTTCCGGGAGAGTATCTGGAGCTAGGGATGGAGCTGAATTGGGCCCCGCCATCACTCTCACAGATCCGACTCAGCAGCTTGCTCTCAAGGGCTGGACGATCCAAGACAAGACAGTACCCCAATATTATTGGGACTAGGCATTAAGACACAGCTATGTAAAACGTACAGATATTTAGGACTGCATTTTCTTTGGCTAGTTTTAACAGCACAGGTGTTTCTCTGGCTTTAGAAGTATTTAGGCCCACATTAACTATTCAAATATAACTGTGGCTTTACAAGATGTTCCTTAAAGGGAACATAAACTTCAGTAAGGATGGACATCATAGTGAAAGGTACTTCCTGCTTACCAGGAAGTGTCCTGAAGTCATCAATCAGGTAGACGTGTTCCTTGTCTGGGTCAGAGGCCATGAGGTGGAGCTCTTTCTTAAACTCCTCGTACAGTGGATCACTCTGGTTCACCACCCCGATGACAAACGTCTCAATGTTACTGCCATTGGCCTCTTTCACTGCCTCCTCCAGCCTCACAGAGTCCCTCTCGTCCGCCTGTCCATCTGTGATCACTATGGCCACTTTCCTCACCCCGAGCCTGGCCGCCCGGAACACCTGGTTGGCCTGATGGATGGCGCTGCCCGTAAAGGTGCCTTCGCCCAGGTAGGTCATAGTGCGAACCGCCTTCTTCACCTGGTGGTGATAAATATTTATAACATCTCTGATGTAGCCTGGTCCCAGATCTGTTTGTGAGGTCTTATGTGAAAATGACCATAAGAGTTGGCAAGACAGCACAAACAGATCTGGGACCAGGCTACTGTACTGGAGAGTAAGATTTTTCAATTTGGACGCTTGAGAGAAAATCACCTTGCATTGAACTGTTATGTCATATGAATTGAATGTTATCATTACAGAGGCCTCAATAAAGTTTTGAGAAATATAAAACTGAGATAGTCTTGACCTGGTCCCGGCTGGCTTGCTGGTGCAGACTGACCACCACCATGTTGATGTGGCTGTAGAGGACCACCCCGACGCGAGTGGTCTCCCGGCTCACGGAGGCACGGTCGACCAGAGCGTTCACGAAGTCCTTAACCACGTTGAAGTTGTCAGGGCCCACACTCTCTGAGCTGTCAATCACAAAGACCAACTCCAGTGGGCTCTCACGGCACTTCACCCCACAACCTGGGGAAAGAGAAAGATTCATTGAAAGTCTCTGCAAACAGCCATTACAGGTATGGTATTGTACCTGGTGTGTGAATTACCACATTACCACACTAACCACATATAGATCTGACCAGTTTGATGACCTCCTCTCTCTGTAACAGATGGTAAAACACTTTAGTGTCTAGTCATTGTAATACTACAGTACGGAGGTACAGTGTACAAAACAGACTATACTTACTGTTAGGCCAGCTTCCCCTTTTTCTCCCAGTCTGCCCTGTAATTCAGGAGGTCACTCAATAACAAATATATACATCTGATAATGTCCATGCTTTTTCCAGATTTATAGTAAGACTAGTACCAAAGGTCCAGGAGCTCCTGTCTCTCCAGTCTCTCCACTGTCCCCCTTTCTGCCTCGTTCGCCCACAAACCCCCTGTCTCCCTGTAGGAACAGCAAAACGGAATCATTTTTCTATAACTTGGAAAGCATTATAACTTTGTCAAGTTCAAGACCGTTTGTGAGACTGGATTTGGTTCTGGCTGCCGAGATTAGAGATTGGATAACATCTCTATATTTATTAAGCTACATGTTATGTTGTTTGTGTGGAGGTTCTTACCTTATCCCCTTGAATACCCTGTCCTGGGGGCCCCCTGGGGCCCGTGATCCCCTGGAATCCTGAGTCCCCCTATCAGGCAAAATCAATTCAGCATTTTGACCTGTGGAAACACAGCACTAGTATATGCCTGGCTGTACCATGACCTAACATGGCTTACTAAACGGTCCTTTAACTGTACCTTTGGTCCTTGAATGCCCTCTCCAGGCAGTCCCTGGGGACCCGGTGCTCCAATCTGACCAGCTGACCCCTGCAGAGAGAATCATGTCATCTTGATGCTCCGCCAGTCATATGGTTCCTATCAATCTTGCTCAAATCATTGATATCCTGTGTACTCCAATCATGATGGCTAATTTCTCCTCCTACACATTGATAAAATAATTATTATTGGTCTGAATAGGATTTATGACCTTGGGACCCATTAGCCCAACTCCTGGTGCTCCAGCTAGTCCTGTGGGGCCTGGAGTTCCCCGGTCTCCCTGAACAGAAAGATCCTCAGGTTAAATACTCACATAGAGATCTCAAAACAAACACATTAAGTTGCCCCTATAATTGGGTTAAGGTTATTTTGTGACCTAAATAGAGTTTATGCAATCATTACACCGGAAAACTCACCTTAGGACCAGGTAAACCTTTTCCTTCTGGTCCAATCTCACCTGTCAGTCCTGGTACTCCAGGGGCTCCCTAATAAGCATGACAGAACATCCATTCATACAGTATACATACTGAATAGTCAGCATAGATCAATGAATATGATCATAATACTAGAGAAAATGGGGATACTTACTGGGGTTCCAGGAAGGCCTTCCCCTTTAAGCCCAGGTGGACCAATGGGCCCTGGTAGCCCTCTCTCACCCTAAAAAGTGAGAGTGGTTTCACACCAATGGTCTTATGTGGTTCATTGGACATTTGAGAAATACTTGCACCTCCCAAATCAAACTGAAAGAAGCTGAATCAAATGACCTTCGGTCCAGTGATTCCTATTCCTGGTTCACCAACATGTCCGGGTGGGCCTACTGCACCAGGGTCCCCCTGGACACAAAACAGCCCAACATAAAACAGAACACTGACATCATCCTTAAGATATGGTAACACTTTAATATCCTAATAAAGTAGTAACCAACAGTGTTGTCAGTGTTCCTTCTCACCAGAACTTACCTTGATTCCGGGTAACCCCCGCCCAGGTGGTCCATTTGTACCTGCTCGTCCCGCACTTCCGGTTTCACCCTGAAACATGAAATATTTTATAACAGCAGAACCAACCATGCTTTGGGTCAGTAGTGTTGGGCATGACTGTTGTGCATGTGCTTACCTTGGCCCCCATTGGCCCCACAGGCCCTACTGCCCCTAGCTGGCCCCTGGAGCCCCGCTCCCCTCGGTCCCCCTGAGAGAATAGTCACAGCTTGATTTCAGACACTCTTTTCCATACATCCTTTGAAATAGTGAAAATGCTTTAAGATAACTGATTTGTACCTTTTCTCCAGGGACACCTTTTCCGGGTGCCCCATCAGGTCCCCTGGGCCCATGTAACCCAATGTCACCCTGATACCATGTGAAATAAATACACAATACTGTAAACAATGAACACTGTCAGTTGACAGACTGGCATTAATGTACTGTCCTAGTGATAATGACATTGCATCACAACACACTGCCCACCTTCTGTCCTATGTCTCCATCCTCTCCAGAGAGGCCCGGAATACCAGGTAACCCCTCCGATCCTGGTTCTCCCTAGAGGAGCATTTACAAATCTCTATTAACACAGTTTTACTTCATCTGGTTTAAATACTGTCTTACTAAATCATCAGACTTACTTTAGGTCCTGGCTCCCCAACACCGCTCTCCCCTGGGATTCCAGGCTCACCTGAGAAGCCTTGGCTTCCCTGTAGAACAAACAGTATATGTGACATCATATTTACTAAAGGAATATACTGTACGTTTGCGTCTTGCATTCAGATCTAAGACTTCCGTTTTTGCCTGACATTAGACTCCCTTTGATCATGTGACATTCAACCTTACCTTTTGGCCCATAAGTCCCACACCTGGATTCCCTCTGGGGCCTGGAGGGCCAACTGGCCCTTGGTTCCCCTGAAAAGAAGGGGACATTAGAAGAAAAGGAATATGAGTATAAGTATGTGTGAGTATACAGTGTGTTTGAGAATAGACAAATTGACATTATACAGAAGGATCTGACTGCAGTTGAATCAGAATGTACCTTTTCTCCTTGAATTCCTGCCCCTGGCATTCCCACCGGTCCTTGTGATCCAAGCTGTCCAGGATTTCCCTGAGAGAAACATAAGACCACCCATCAAATGTCATTTCACTGAAGGAATATGGGATCATTCTCAATGGATCATTGATCATTTATCATCATACGGACCAACATAAGACCTCAACATAGTAATGTCCAATAGTCTTAAACTTGCTTTACCTTATCACCTTTGACCCCAACACCAGTGAGACCACGCTCACCTCTGGGGCCCTCGTAGCCTCGATCCCCCTGAAAAAATAGATACTTGAGTCCACATTGATTTAAAAAACATATGACATATTAATAGCCCGTTGTACTTACACCAGACCTCCTTCTGACTTTAGGATGTGTACAGTTATACCTAACAGTATAATGCTCGGACACTCAAATATTTGCCCACCTTTGGGCCAGGGAGCCCCTCCCCAACAGCTCCCTGGTTACCCTGAGCTCCAGCAAGTCCTGGGGGTCCCTGAAATAAACAGTCTCATCATTTTAGACCCTCAAACAGTTTCAAAATGTACTGTCCAGTAAATGGAAACATTTAGTTTTGTTTTTAGATTACCATTGTCAAATCTGATCATATGAATCAGAGGTAGAAGGATAGGGTCATGTATAAAGTTCCCATAGCGATCACTGTTTAGGTATCCAAAGCTATCATCTACAGTAATACTTACTGGCTGTCCTGGCTCTCCAATTCCAATGGGACCAGGGGTTCCTGGTCTTCCCTGAATTCCTTTGGCCCCCTGAGAACAATGACACATTTCAACATTCATGTTATTTACATAAACTGTAAATGTATAGCATAATCTCTGTAATTGTTATTATAAGGTTACCTTTGGACCTGGGAACCCAATGCCAATGTCACCTGCTGGTCCAGATGCACCGGTGGTTCCTTGGTCCCCCTGTGTTAGAGGTGTACGATCACTGTGTGAATGCGTCAAAACGCCTACTGCTTGAAACCCACACCACCAACAAGTTAGTCATAAAACGCTTCTATTCCAAGTTCACACTGTAAGAGAAAACCCTTCCCTGGTGCTTCTCCACAGAGGAACTCCATCCATTCCAACAGAAGTCTACGAGGATGGAAAATGGCAATAAAATGCAGACAAAGGATCTTCATGGGATTCAATAACGCATCTCAGAATGGCATTTACGAAGAATACAGCAGTCACTTGTTCCTGCTACACATTATGTTCTTCATTGTGTCAGATTTTTAATTTTTTTATCGCTAAATAGCTAAATGGCTCTAAATCACTCTTGATTCCAAGGCCTTCCTTGTTTGAGAGGTCTGGTCAATGTCTGACAGAAAGTGAAGGATCGGTATTTAAATAGAAATGGAGAGCAAGGTCAACTCAGCTCTCATGGCTTCTCTGGCCAAGCAACACACTTTGACAATAGAGATGCTGTGTGAAAATGTGTTTCCATGTAGGAAAGTGTCATACAGTAGCACCCATGAATGTAATTGGCTGATTTCCTAGCACCCTTGAATGTCATTGGCTGAGAATTAGCGTGCCTACTTTAGGTCCTGTTTGGCCCTCCGGACCCTGGTCCCCGTGTGGTCCGTTAACACCCTGTGGAAGAAACCAAAAAAAATCCAGAAATGGCCTTAGTGAATAAAAGCACAATGAAGTTGATTTATATAATGCACTGGTTCCATTGCAGTATCCTAACAGGTCCATGTGAAATGGGTTTGAAATGGCGTCTACAACAGCCTTTTTTCTCACTGTACAGTATGTAGCTACTGTTTGAATAGAATTGATAGCCCAGAAAATCTAACTTATCCCTGATATCTGCCAAATCTATATTGTGAGGAGGTGTATTTTACATTTTACAATGTACCAGTTAGTAGCTGTTTCTTACAGTTGAACTAATGCAATACAAACGCACAGAACTATACAGAACAGAGCAGTAGTTTCGTTCCATTGTCAGGGCCTGGTGTCAAAACAACACTATCACTGATACCATGCCAGACGAGGGGCTGATAGTGAGGAGGAATAGTGCCACTGAACTGGCAACCCTGTCCTAGCAGCTAATCCTACGACATAAAGTCTGCTCCTGGAAAAGAATAATATCCTGCAAGCCTGGATTCACTGCTTTAGATACTCACATTAGCATCAGGATTAGGCATAATCCAAAATTCACATTCCATAAGTGCATGGGTGGGAAAACGACAAACTCAACTTCCATTTTCCATATTTGAGAATGAAAGGGAATAAGGGATGTCTCTGACTGACTTAGATGTCGTCTGTTCTCAATGCCTGTACTCATTTTCACCCTGTCATCAAACAACATCTCAGTTAAAAAAGTACTCAGCCCTTGCTCTAAAGTGCATCATTCATTGAGAATCAATGAACCTATTCCAGATGAACATACTGTATCATATGCATTCATGATTAAAACAAGGTCCTAAAAAGATGTGTTAATGTGTTGAAGGAGTGTTCTAATAAAAACAACAATGTTACATTGTACCTGGTCTCCTCTGGGTCCCCGTGGGCCAGGAGGTCCTCCAGGGCCCTGTAAGATGACAAGATGACATCATGCTTCCGTTGGCACACATACTGTAGAATAGATCACAATGTTGATTGAACCAAAATGGCGCAGTAATCATTGTACTTACTTCATCTCCTTTTTCCCCAGGGGTGCCACAGTCTCCTATCTGCCCCTGAAATACAGCACAGGTTCAACCAATCATTGGCAAAACACTTTAAACCAAGACAATTGTATTCTGAAATGTCTTGAAAGATGTCTCACCTTGTCACCTTTATAACCAGGACTGCCCTGTAAAGTAAGAACAACAGTGTTCAACACCCAGTACTGAAGGTATCTCAGTCAACTATGGACATGTGGCGGTTAGATGGAAGTTAATTAAAACAGAATGCCTCAGAAAATAATGACAGAATAAAGAAATACATAGTATACCTCAAGACCGTCACTTCCTGGTCGACCACTGACTCCCGGTTCTCCCTTGTAGAATTGTGACAGTGTTATAAATGTGAGATCAGGATTGTATGTAGATCACTGAGGTCATTAAAATAGTGAGAATCACTATTTTACATTTACATTTAAGTCATTTAGCAGACGCTCTTATCCAGAGCGACTTACAATCTTTTTACTACTTACCCTTGATCCTTTTGGACCAGACGGTCCTTCATATCCTGGATCTCCTTTTTGACCCTTGACGATACACAGTAAGTTAGTATATGGAGTCTTTGTTGAATGAGAGTATTCTGTATTTCTTACAAGGTTTTTGTTTTGTTTTTGTGTGGTGCGTCAGTCATACTGGGTTACTGCATAATCCTTACTGTAGACCTAGACGTTCAGTTGAAAAACATCTAGTGTACTCACTGAGTTTCCAGGAGGGCCTCTCTCCCCTCTTTCACACAAACACACTTTAGCCTGTGGACACTGATACAATGAAAAGAATACAAAATCAATCTTATCACTCCACCTGCTACTTCCAGTGGCATTGTAGTGTTTATTGTTTTGAAGTACTTACCGCCTCAAGCGCTATTGCACCCTGGATGGGGAAAAAATACAAGAAGATTGTGTGAGATTTTTACCTAGAAACAATTCCAACAGTACCACTATTGATTGAACATTGTATTGTACCTGAGCAAGCCTGTACATGAACAATGGTACAGAATAAAACAACAGGGGGTACAGGCGGTAGAGAGCTAGATCACTTCCTGTCAGTTTTGCTTAATAAAGCTGTTCTCTTTTAAACCTCTGCTAATGATGAATATGAATTGAAAAAAACTATGATGGATTTTTGGAAAATGTATAATTTATGCTATTGTTTTCCCATAGACAGGTCTTGACCTCATTTAGAATATAGACAAATCTCTGTGTTTATGGAAAATGCATATTAGGGGAAGAATTCCCCACACAGGAACAATTCTGCCATTGAGGTTTGAGCCCCCGCTTAGGACACAGACATGATAACAAGACAAGTTTATCTGAGGAGCTCAGTACTGTTGGACAGTGATGTTGTGTGGCAACTAACTTAGTTACCCTCACTTTGTACCCTGACAAACCTCTGGAAAAAGCTGTGAAGTTCTCATACTCAAATAGAAAAGACAGTGTGCAAGGTACTATCATACCCTTTTCACGCTACAAACAAATGTACCCAAACCATACTGTGCTGGCCTGGTTAAGCATACCAATCATCTTCAACTTGAGTGTAGGGTGACTTTGATAACAGAACACTCACCAACTCTTTCAGTAACTTCTCCTCTAGCTGGGGGTCAGTGAGACTGTGGACGAATTGCTTGGTCGGTGTGCTGGCGATAGCCCGGAGTTTGGCACTGTTCTGGCTCTGGCGGGCCAGGTCCGACAACCCTACAGCAAAAAGCTTCACGCCACTACCCTTAGCATCCGCCGCTGCTCCGATCACATCAGGGTTCCTCGGATGATCGGCACCGTCGGTCATGAGCACCGCCACCCTGACGCTGTCCTCCTTGGTCTCCTGGGTGAAGAGCTGTGTGGCGTTGGTGATGGCGTAGGTGGAGTAGGTACCATGGCCAATGTAGGCCATGGAGCTGACTCTGCTGTGGAACACATCCAGGTCCTGCCAGGCAGTGAAGCTGTGCTCTACAGACACGGAGCTGCTGTACTGGAGAGCAGCCATCCGGAGCTTTAGGGTCCATCCAGACAACTGGAGCATGGTGAGACGAGTGCTGAAATGCAGAACAAAGGACTTCTGCTTCTCGAACAGGAAGGTCTTGGCGCTCTCCGAACTGTCCAGAATGAAGGCCACCTCCATGGAGCATGTTGTCATGTCTGGGAGAGGGATGCATACATGTGTTTTACATGGAGATCGATTGGATAAACTTCAGGCAAATGTCAAAAGCAAATGAACATTTATACTGAAGAAAAATATAAATGCAACATGCAACAATTTCTAATATTTTTGCTGAGTTACAGTTCATAAGGAAATCAGTCAATTAAAATAAATGAATTAGGCCCTAATCTATGGATTTCTTTCTATTAAGCCTGCTTTGCTTAATAGAAGGAATTTGAAATGATTTCTACTTTGACTTTTTATACTTAAGGTTATTTTAGAAATTACATTTACTTTTGATACTTAAGTATATTTAGAACCAAATACTTTTAGACTTACTCAAGTAGTATTTTACTGGGTGACTTTTACTTTTACTTGTGTAACTTTCTATTAAGGTATCTATACTTTTACAAGTATGACAATTGGGTACTTTTTTCACCACTGATTTCACATGACTGGGCAGGGGCGCAGCCATGGTTGGGCCTGGGAGGGCATAGGCCCACCCATTTGGGAGCCAGGCCAACCCACTTGGGAGCCAGGCCAACCCACTGGGGAGCCAGGCCCAGCCAATCAGAATGGGTTTTTCCGTACAAAACGCGTTATTACAGCACAAGGTGCACCTGTGTAATGATTATGCTGTTTAATCAGCTTCTTGATATGCCACACCTGTCAGGTGGAAGGATTATCTTGGCCATGAATAAATTCTCACTCACAGGGATGTAAACACATTTGTGCGTCAGTGTCTGAATAATTATGTAAATGTGTATTTCAGTTTGTTATTTTTTGAATACATTTGCAAAAAAAATCTAAAAACCTATTTTTGCTTTGTCATTATGGGATATTGTGTGTAGATTTATTAGAAGATTTTTATTTTTTTTAAGCAATTTTAGATTAACGCTGTAACAAACAACATTTGGAAAAAGTCAATGGGTCTGAATACTTCCCGAATGCACTGTACATCTACTTAGAGTAAATCACTGTTACAATGATTTAAACATTTAGACAATGATAAATTAAAATCTTCCTGTTGGCTGAGAAAGTTGTTTGACTTCTCCAGCAGATTGTGCACCCTTTTTACAAAAGACAGAAACACCTTAGAGAGCAACTGAATGTAATAAGACATTTTTCCTCTTGAAAACGGCCTATGTGCCATCGATATGAGTCAGAAACATTTATTCTAGTGTAAATAGGATAATTTTCGTCATTAAGTCAGTCCAAAACTAAGATTTGCGAGATAATTTAGGAAAAAGACGGTATGACACGATGGTTAACTGTTATTCTCAGTCGCATTTCCTAATGAGGAGAATTGAAACCGAGGCTAAATCAGTAAGTTCAGCCCCCCACATGCACGGGGTATTTCAGATATAATGTAGCCATATAGATACAAATAATAACGGATAAGCCACGGTGACTGACCATCATCACTAACATGTGGACTTCATTTACCATTTGCTCCATCTCTGAGGACACTATACTTTCCTTTTCTTCTTTTCTGGCCTATGGCCTCGTGAAGAAGTGCCAACAGTAGAAGGAACAGAGCCACTCCTTTCCCCATGCTGTCCTTTCTCAACATTCACACCCTAAACATAGAGAAAAAAAACATATGTCTTATTCAAGTGTGACATCGTTCTATATGGCAGGTGTGGAACCGATTTCCTCCTCAATCAGGATCATTCTTGATTCTCACCCCAATTGTTGGAGCACAGAATCAATGTACAGTACATGAGCCATCTGCAGTCACTGTATCAACTATGGGCTGAAGCTGGCAACATAAATGTACTTTATGAATTCCTGTAATGTTGTCAACTATTTATACAGACCAACTAAAACAACATGCCACATCATTTATGTTTTTGTTTTTTTTTTGCCTAGAAAAGAAAGTCATCAGTGTAAAGTAATCTATTTTCATCTTTTACATTCCACAAGAGAAAATAATTGCCGAACTACTTAGAAAGTTGTCATTTGATTTGAAAATGTGGATTTGAATCATCTTACCTTAGTTCTTATTTAAATACAGCCGCCGGTTTTGGTCATAGTCATCTGGAATGGTTTAGGAAGCAGCATCTCGTCCTGATCACCACTTCGGACTAGTCCACGACGTGAAGTGCGATGTCGCTTAGGGATGGACAGCGCTCCGTTCGTCTGCAAGAATGTGTAGATTATTGTGCGCTACACGTCACTATGTATTATCTTCATGTATCTTTATGACATTTCCCAGTTTTACAGACTCACAGACACTGCATAATTTGTAGTCACCCATGGGACGTGTGTGTGAGCAATACAATTTGATTTAGTAGCGCGCGTAATACTGTAGCTCTGGGCAGCGTAGACACGACTGTCATGAATTCCTTACAACGTATTATGCTTAATTAAGCATTATAGAGGTGTAAAAAGCTGAGGATAAAAAGTTAAAACACGTTGTGGTTTCTTTAAACATTTCACTTTCCCCACAGTCTACGTTTGAATCCCGTTATTTGCTATTTAGAACTGTTTGTAACCTTTCTGCATGGTGATTGTTTGGATGTTGTACATAAAAATCCCAACTGGTACATGTTATGAAGATTTTCCTCTTCTCCACTTGCACGCCTACTAACTTGAAAAACAGACATGGTGTTTTTTTTCAATAGATAGAACCAGAACACAGGCTCCCCCGCATGTTCAAGAATAATTTAATAACGCCCACGTGGAATGAGACTTAATTTGATTTACAGTAGGATAAGGCCAACCTGTCAGTACTATGGTAAATTAGGGCTAACTTGTTATGTCCCAACTTGTTTTCTGCAGGTTTGATAAAACAAATACATAATTTAGTGAAAAATAAGGGGGCTGAATTTGTTTCTCTTTCTCAAACTTTTCTGTGGACCCCTTGCGCTTCCCTGCGGACCCCAGTTTGAAAACCCTTACATCACATTTGAGTCATTTAGCAGACGCTCTTATCCAGAGCGACTTACAGTAGTGAATGCATCCACTTCATCCATTTTTATTCCCCCCCCATACTGGTCCCCCGTGGGAATCGAACCCACAACCCTGGCGTTGCAAACGCCATGCTCTACCAACTGAGCCACACGGGACTTGATCACCTAACAGATATAAAAGCCTATTAAACATGCATATCTACTATTACAGTATAATATAAATGTAGTAGTATCCCAATATCATACATCTTTGGTTGTAGCGCCACCTTTAGGAATTGACAGTGCCGTGTTCCCCAAAAATCGAACGTGTTTGTGCGTAATCGGAACTTTCGAATAGCAATCTGCTTTTTCCGGGGAAATATTTTGGTGTAACATGAAAACAAGCACGGCTTAGGGTTGTGGTCGCCACTAGTTACCACATCCACAAAACCATAAAGGCCGCCTATTTCTACAATTTATCTTCTTAAAATGTGAGTTTAAACCTAACCACACTGCTACCTTTATGCCTAACCCTAACCTTAAATTAAGATCAACAAGCAAATGTTTTCATGACATTTTACGATATAGGCAATTTTGACTTTGTGGCTGTGGTAACTAGTGGACACCCAGTTTTGTTCATGTTGACATGTCTGTAAAAATGTGTAAGTTTCTTTCAATATTTTTTAAATCTTTATTATTAGAAACACAATTTACTCATATTTATTTGCGGTTGATCTGTTTTCTTGACACTGGTACTTCGGGAAGCTAATCTTGCGATGTCATCAAAATTGTAGCTAGCTAGCCAGATAACGTTAACTAACTACTGTAACTAGCTAAGTTAGCACACTTTCATTTTTTTTTGCTAACAAATCTGCTACAAAGTATCCTATATCCACATTTTGTTTAATTAACTATCTAGCTAGATACAATGTTGCATTAACATCTTGCAATTTAGGCCTATCGTTATTTTACGCCTTGGGATTGCTAACTAAATGTTAGCTGTGCCACTTGTCACATGTCACTAGCTAGCAGTTAGCGACCTAATATGTTGCTCCCGTGCTGCACATAATGGTAGCTGACTACATTGTGACAACATTTGTACAATATCTTCAGCTGAGTTTATAGAAAGTATGCTCAACATATTCGTTTATATAAAGTAGGCTAAACACATTCATTTGTCACTAATAGACTACTTGCTAGCTGTCAGTTGGTAACTTTCAGCTGTACTGTAAATGCTGTTTTCCCCCAGTATACCAAGTTGTAAACCGCAAGAGAATTCTCCAGGACAGCTCTTCCATTTGAACAATGAGTGGCTCAAAGCCAGACATTTTGTGGTCTCCCCACCACGCGGACCGCTATGTCATCTGTGACTCAGAGCTTGGACTGTACCGCATCGGACCTGTGGGGAGCGGCGAGACCAAAGCCGGAGCTCTCCCCCTCTCTGTGGAGACCGCCGCTACCCTATTAGCGATCAACTCTGACACCCCATACATGAAATGTGTGGCCTGGTACCCAAAGCACGAGCCTGAATGTCTGCTAGCAGTTGGACAGGCTAACGGCAGGGTAGTCCTCACTAGCCTAGGCCAGAGCCACAACTCTAAATGCAAGGAGCTGATGGGGAAGGAGTTTGTGCCCAAGCATGCACGTCAATGCAACACCCTAGCCTGGAACCCTGTGGACAGCAACTGGCTAGCCGCCGGGTTGGACAAGCACAGAGCAGACTTCTCAGTGCTCATATGGGACATTAGCAGTAAGTTCTCCCCAGAGGCTAGTGTAGCCGCTGAAAAGATCCGTCTCTCGTCAGGAGACACAGACTCTGGCCTAGTGGTGACTAAGCCCCTGTATGAGCTAGGCCAGAACGATGCTTGCCTGTCCCTCTGCTGGCTGCCCCGTGACCAGAAGCTGCTCCTGGCTGGCATGCACCGCAACCTGGCCATCTTTGACCTGCGCAACACCAGCCAGAAGACCTTCGTCAACACCAAGGCCATACAGGGTGTGACAGTGGACCCCCACTTCCCTGACCGCGTGGCCTCCTTCTTCGAGGGCCAGGTGGCCATCTGGGACCTGCGCAAGTTTGAGAAGCCAGTGCTCACGCTCACCGAGCAGCCCAAGCCGCTTACCAAGGTAACTTACTGTATGCTTTTTTTGGTCTGTTGTGAAATTCTTTTGTCCCCTGCCATCCGGTGTACAATCGACTTGCACATATCAGAAGTATACTTTTTGTGTGATCGCATAATGCATAATTGAGCTATAGCCTACATGTTTTGGATGTAAGGACGTACAACTCACTTTCCTTTCATTCCCAGGTGGCCTGGTGTCCCACGCGTATGGGCCTGTTGGCCACGCTGACGCGTGACAGCAACATCATCCGCCTTTACGACATGCAGCACACGCCCACGCCCATCGGCGACGAGACAGAGCCCACGATCATCGAGCGCAGCGTGCAGCCCAGCAACAGCCTCATTGGCAGCTTCGCCTGGCACCCCACTTCCCAGAACCGCATGGTGGTGGTTTCGGCTGCCAACCGCGCCATGACTGACTTCACAGTGTTCGAACGTATCTCTTTAGCCTGGAGCTCCACCACTTCGCTCATGTGGGCCTGCGGCAGGCACCTGTATGAGTGTGCCGAGGAGGTGGGAGGGGAGGGTACAGTAGAGAAGGACATAGCCACTAAGATGAGGCAGAGGGCACAGTCCAGGTACGGTCATGATACGGTCCAGGTGTGGAAGAACCATTTGCTGGCCGGAGGGGACGACCCCCAGCTCAAGTCCCTGTGGTACACTCTGTTCTATATCCTTTATTACACTCAATCTCAACTGGACCTCAAAGCCAGTTCCACTGTGTTTTTTCATTGTTCCCCTCTAATCAGGGACTGATTTAGACCTGGGACACCAGGTGGGTACGATTAATTATCAGGTAGAACAGAAAACCAGCAGGCTCCGGACCTCGTAGGGTAAGAGTTGAATAACCCTGGTTTATTACGTTACTGGTGCTTACTAATATCTAAACATATCTAGCTTTGTGTGATTTATGTGCTGTTCTGTTTATTTTAGATAAAGTAGTCCCTGTGTGAGAGACATGCCTGGCGTTCTGCTTGCACTGTGGTGATTCATTGAATTATCATTTGTCTCTGTGTTCATACACCTGACATACTGGATAGACTAAGTTGCTATATTGTATGTCACTGTTTGCACTGTGGTTCTTATGATGTCTCAGCGTTCCGTTTCCTATGTAAGTATCACTCATGAAGCAGTACACTGAAGACATGGAGCAGAAACAGCAGGGGAGCAAACAGGCCCTGGTCTACTCAGGCATCAAGAATATAGTCAAGTCCAGCTCAGGTAAGCAAGCTAAAGATATAGATCATCTTTAGGCCTATATCTAGGCTAAATATACAGGCTGAACCCTTGAAAGTATTATGCAACACTGCACATAGGTACTGTAAGTTATACAACTCTTTTTCAGTGTTTCTCCTAGGTTTTTCTTTGCGTTGGAGCAAAAAAAGCCCCTGAAGTAACATTTGTATGTCTGTTTCTCTCTACTCCACCAGGCACTACAGAGAACCGGCGGTGCTGGAGCGGCTCAGACCGCCAGACGGACGTCCCCAGGTTCCACAGCGAGGAGCGCAGCCTTGCCCTTCGTCTGTGCGGCTGGATCAACCGAGGCCCCGACATCAACGTGGAGCCCTTCCTGCGCTCCCTGGAGGGGGAGGGCGAGTGGGAGCGTGCGGCCGCCGTGGCCCTCTTCAACCTGGACATCCGCAGGGCCATCCAGATCCTCAACAAGGGAGCCTCCGCTGAGAGAGGTACTGGCGTGGAGTCATCTGGGACAGGGCTATGTAATGCATTTTTTAAGATTCTTTGTAAGGGCTCAAGAACTTGTTTGCAATATACACTGTATGTACTGTACACAGCATAAAGTGTGCTACTAATTACTGCCTGGTCACAGACTGACAGGGAGACTAATTAGGTATTGAGTGTTAACTTTACATGCATTACTCTCCTGTGCCCTTGTTGCCTGAGGTGTCACTTCCATCACGTCACAGCAAAAGTACCATAACATACTGCTGGGATTTCACCACTGTAAACAAAAGCAGTATACAGTCAGAAAGTATACCCACCAATATTAGGTTAGGATTTGGCTGTAGTGTACAGTGGAAGCTCATAAACCAAGCTATCCAAGCAAAATAAACCAAACTTCCCCACCCTTCCTTCCTCGCAGGGGACCTGAACCTAAATGTGGTTGCCATGGCGTTGTCCGGCTACACGGACGAGAAGAGTTCCCTGTGGAGGGAGATGTGCAGCTCTCTGAGGCTGCAGCTCAAGAACCCCTACCTGTGTGTCATGTTTGCCTTCCTCACCAGTGAGCCTGGCACCTACGACGGAGTACTGGTACGCTGGGAAGGGGGTAAACCATTGACATAAACTGGGTTGCCAGATTCATATGTGCATTATCCAATCCTTTATAACATTCATTATCATGTTAGGTTGAAGTACAAAGGGCTACAGTACCTGAATTGTCAAAAGGGGCTAGGGACCACGAGGGGGCCTCAGTGAGTTTTCAGGGAAACTACAAATGAATCCTAAATATCATCAGCAGCATGAAGAGGGCAGTGTTTGACATAGTAGTTTGAAGATTCCAACATTAAAAAAAGTACAACTTAGTCATACAAACCTTGTTGTGTTTCCCTCCTTAGTATGAGAGTAGTGTGGCTGTAACGGACCGAGTGGCCTTCGCATGCATGTTCCTTAACGACGCACAGGTAAGACCTCCAGCAAAACACACGACAACCTACACTAAATAGACAATCTTTTTTTTTTCACTGATTTACCCCGTTTCTATCTATTGAAGGAATGCGTTTCCTTTTCTCTGTGTGTTGTTATGTAGCTGCCTCGCTACATGGAGAAGCTGACCAGTGAGATGAAGGAGGTGGGGAACCTGGAGGGGATCCTGCTGACGGGGCTGACCAAAGACGGAGTGGACCTGATGGAGAGCTACGTGGACCGGACCGGAGACGTCCAGACCGCCAGCTTCTGCATGCTCAAGGTATGGTCGGAGCAGGGGCTGAATAGTCTTGCGCTGCCCGACATCACACTGTAGAACGGTTGAAGTCGAGGCAACGGGCTGACTTACCTTGTGGTTCATACTAACTATGATCACCTGTCCCGTGTTGGCTAGAATTAGACAGTTTTGCTCAAGATCGATTGTTGGATCTTTTCCCCAAGGATTTTCCCACATTCAGGCTTCTAGATTTGTTGAAATGTTAAGATTTGCTGGGGTTCAAATTCTTAATGATGCTTTGTCACTGTAAGGGGAGCTTCATTACCAAGTGTTCTTCCCTCCCAGGGTTCCCCAGGGGAGGTGGTGAAGGACCCGCGTGTCCAGTGCTGGATCGAGAACTACCGTAACCTGCTGGATGCATGGAGGTTCTGGCACAAACGGGCTGAGTTTGACATCCACAGGAGCAAGCTGGACCCCAGCTCCAAACCACTGGCACAGGCAGGGAAAGGGAACACTGCACTAAGAGATGGGGACAGTTGTTCATAGTTATTCACGTCTCTGTCTTTTGGTCTATCTGTTCATAAATCTTCACATGGAGGATGTGACTGAGTGACCAACTTGCTTGCAGGTTTTCCATACATTTAAAACACAATAATGAATATGATTATCCTGATTAATAAGTGATGCTAGTTGTTTATTTGTTATTGGTCAGCCAGATAATGATACACTGTATTGGACCCGTACATTCATCTCTAGCTTTATAATCTTAACAATGATCTCGATGCTATAACCTATTCATGTTGGCTTCTGCTTGCTCTAATTTAACCTGCCAGTCCTTATCACACTTGACCTTTTGTGTTGTTGCCTGCTGCAGGTGTTTGTGAGCTGTAACTTCTGTGGGAAGTCCATATCGTACAGCTGTTCGGCCATGCCCCACCAGGGCCGCGGCTTCAGCCAGTACGGGGTCAGCGGCTCGCCCACCAAGTCAAAGGTCACCAGCTGTCCCGGCTGCAGGAAGCCCCTCCCCCGCTGTGCCCTCTGCCTCATGAACATGGGCACGCCTGTGTCCAACTGCCCAGGTACTGGACATGGTATGCTCCACAGATAGGCTCTGGGTGGAAGTTGCCTGTAGCCACAGATCTAGAATCCTAACCATAATCATTATGGGGAGAGAATGGAAAAACTGGTCATGGATCAGTGTTGAAGGTCAACTTTACCCTACTGTCACAGTTCTGCAGCCAGTCTAACTTCCTTATTACACACCCTATTATGCAAATAGGAATGCAAGTGCATACACACACTTTAGGGTAATTGAGCGAGAGAAATGCATACATACAGTATATTAGCTTGTGATACAATGTTGTAGTATCACTAACTAATACAAATCACACAGAAAATTAATTAAGCAGATCATGAATGTGATGATGATTGTAGATACTGATCTGTACTTTAGTTGGCTTATAAAACATCAACTACGTTATTAATAGTAATTTAGTTAACCTGTATAGCGCTTTTCATTACGGAAAATAATCTCAAAGTACATAAAAAGCAAAACAAACATTCACATTTTATGGTTTAGATTAGATGTGTGTAGTCATACAGCTGTTGTTTTTTTCCAGGCACGGGGAAGTCAGACGAGAAAGTGGATCTGACCAGGGAAAACAAATTGGCCCAGTTCAACAACTGGTTCACCTGGTGCCACAACTGCCGCCACGGCGGCCATGCAGGTCACATACTCAGCTGGTTTAGGTAAGAACATTACCGGAACGTTCAGATAACATTTTCTGTATCAGAGTAGTTTTGTCAACAGAATGCATCATAGGTCTTGTAAAATGTCCTGGCAGTGTGGTGCCAGGACAACAATCTCTCCTCAATGTGAGCACGACAAAGGAGCTGATCGTGGACTACAGGAAAAGGCGGGATAAACAGGCCCCCATTAACATTGACGGGGCTGTAGTGGAGCGGGTCGAGAGATTCAAGTTCCTTGGTGTCCACATCACCAACAAACTATCATGGTCCAAACACACCAAGACAGTCACGAAGAGGGCACGACAAAACCTTTTCCCCCTCAGGAAACTAAAAAGATTTGGCATGGGTCCCCAGATCCTCAAAAAGTTCTACAGCTGCACCATCGAGAGCATCCTGACCGGTTGCATCACTGCCTGGTATGGCAACTGCTCAGCGTCTGACCGTAAACGCTACAGAGGGTAGTGCGTACAGCCCAGTACATCACTGGGGTCAAGATTCCAGAACCCATATAATAGGCGTCTCAGAGGAAGGCCCCAATAATTGTCAAAGACTCCAGTCACCCAAGTCATAGAATGTTCTCTCTGCTACCGCGCGGAAAGCGGTGCCGGAGCATCAAATCTAGGCCCAAAAGGCTTATTAACAGCTTCTACATCCAAGCCATAAGACTGCTGAACAATTAATCAAATAGCCACCTGGACTATTTACATTAACCCCCCCACCCCCTTTGTTTTTACACTGCTGCTACTCACTGTTTATTATCTATGCGTAGTCACTTTACCCCTATCTACATGTACAAATTACCTCGACTAAACTGTACCCCCGCACATTGACTCGGTACCGCCACCCCCTGTATATAGCCTCGTTATTGTTATTTTATTGTTATTTTTTTATTTTATATTTGTTTTACTTTAGTTTATTTAGTAAATATTTTCTGAACTCTATTTCTTGAACTGCATTGTTGTTTAAGGGCTTGTAACTAAGCAGTTCACTGTAAGGTCTACACCGGCGCATGTGATTTGGTAGCTTTGTGAAAAGTGTCACACTTTCGATGGTTTGTGCATTTTTTAATGGTTGTTTATTGATTAACCTTTGGTTGTCCTCTCTGTTCCCCATAGGGACCATACAGAGTGTCCAGTGTCGGCCTGCACCTGTAAGTGCATGCAGCTGGACACCACAGGAAACCTGGTGCCTTCAGACAGCCACTAGAGGGGCCTCTGGTAGGGTCCACAGCCTAACCACCAGCCTAAAACTTGCCTGTGCACTCTCACTACATTACGGCACCCACCAGTCGACACACCCCAGACTAAGCCAGGTTGCTGGGTACTGTTCTGGACAGGCCGCTTGAATTGTGTTGACACTGGGTGATCGCTTGAGTTGAATAAAAACGTAACATCTTTTCATAATCATATGGTAAGAGAGGCTAGATGTGTTACTGATGAATCAATGAATGTCTTGAAGGATTGTGGCTTGATGCTTACTAATGACATTAAGGAGATCCTTAAAGGGATATATTATAAAGGTTGTGTTATAAACGGCCTCATTTAACCAAACCTGAATCAGGATGATCCTTTAATTCCTAGCATTAGCATATAGCCTTCATTTCCCCTATGCCTTTAATCAGCCAGCAGGTAAAGGATGTGATTGTGTGCCAATATATTGTAGCTATGTTTTTTTGACCTATATTTTTTCAAGCTTTCTTTCTAGGTCACAATCAGACCGAGATATCTCGAAAAACATTGACAAAGTGATGAAAGAAGGAAGTTAGTTACCCCAGGCAACAGAAAGAGAACAAATTGACAATGCTCTCTCTCTTCTGGTTACACTGGCCTGTGCCACTCTTCATCTCACATTGTATGTTAGGGCTTACAGTGCAGGGGCAGGGAGGGGGGAAGTTGTCTGTGTATTCACCTCCCCTCTCCCGGCCTGTGTCTTGTGAAAAGAGGCAGAGAAAAAACAGCAGCTGCTCGGCACTCCAACAAGACCCTCCAGATTGTTCTCTTCATAAAGAACTTCAGCTGCCGGAACACCACTGAACACCATTGACTCAAAGAGGGCGAGAGCTGGAGAGCGAGAAGGCTCTCGGTTCTCTCTCCCCGGGCAAAAATCGCGCACACAATATGCATACTACACATCAATCCGGGATGGGTGTCCAGACGTACTCCACAGGGACGGCTATGTGTAAGCTGCATTGTAAATGTGTTTTTCTTTCTCTGCCACCCCCCCACCCCCTCCCCCCATTGGACTCTACTGCTTCGACTCGGGGAACCATTGTAAGTGAGAGGGGCCTGCACCCGAGCTGGCTAAATCACTTAGTCATGGAGTAGGGAGGGGGGCATGCGAGCTACTGTATTCTGTTTTTCACCACTGTCAGCGTCGGATGTTTTATGGTGTAACCTTTTTTTGAACCATAATGGAGTGGGGTTGGCAAATTCAGTAGGCGTGTACCGTTCTGAATAAAAAGTTACTTGAACTCAAGTCTCTTAAAAGTGTTTTTGCATTTGCCTTTTAAAAACAGAATTGTAGTAACTAATTGCTTCAATCTTTGGTGGAAATGTATGCTCTTTTAATTATAACTTTAGGCCTAAATCTTTGGTATTCTCTATCATGTATGATGCAACTGTTACCGTTTTGTCTCATATTTACATTTGTATAGAGGAAATAAAATACACAGTGACTCTCCAGTAAATATCTAGGGTGTAAACTCACAAGTCCTCATAAAACATATACATATAGGGACTATGCAAATTTGGTTTGAAAACGGTGAGGATCATATTTCATCAAATCGTGTCTTTGTCCGAGAGTCAGGTTTGTCCAACAACATTTCGTCCATATGAATTAATGTCATTACATCACACATTATGTATTTAATTGTACAGGTAATTACACAAATATTGTAAAGTGAATTTTTAAAACGAAGGTTTTGAGAAAAATTGGTCCAATCCTTATAATACATCGATGACGTTATTGGCTGAAAGTACAGTCGATAGACATCATTGGACCAATGAGTAATGTTACTGTATAAATCAGCTGTCCAACCACATGATCAGAATGAAAGACTGCAGCCCGCCCAGGTTTATCAGCCAGTAGTCTTGCGGATACAACTGTCATTTACAGTGGACATGGGGACGGTAGGGAAGCGCCAAAGATTAGGGAATATGTTTAGCTAACTGTAGAAATTAAGTTTGTAAAACAACACATATTTAAAGTTATCGACAAACATGCACAAAGAAGACTTGTTTTAGTGTTCTTCAGGTAAGTTATTGCAGTAGAATTCGCCTTTTCAAGATGCAAGATAACTGCGAGATTGCTGCAAAATGAGCTCGAGCAGCATACGAGCTAAAATTAAAGGAAGTTTATCTATCCTCTGTTTTTCCAGAAGCGGATATCTTGGCGATTTTTTTCCTGAAAGTGATACGAAGCAGCAGAATGTCCGTTCCCACCAACTCGCTTCAACAACAGTCCACAGTCAGACGTAGCAATGCAGGGTCCCCCAGTTTATCCAACAGCTGCCGTTTGCACCCCATCCGTGCTACCGTGCCCTACCAGCTCCTACGCGGGGGCCAGAGCAGCCCGACACGCTCTCTGTCTCTCTCTGTTGGAGGCAACAATGGACCGACAAATAGCCGCGGGTCATCTCCCCCAAGTGCGACACTGAATCTTGGAGTAAATTGCACTGGCGCCACGAGACAGAGACTGTCTCCTGAAAATAGGGTCTCGCACTCACCTGACCGGGGTCCAAACTCACCCATTTGTAGAGGTAAAATATTTTTATATTATCCAGCTACCACATGCTACAATATAGATGTATTCAGGATAAATGCATAATTTTGCTTGCTCTTGGTGATGGTCAAGAGATTGCAGGCCTTTTTTATTCCTGTAATACAGTGTTTGCTATGCATTTTATAGCCTAATCCATTTTTTAAATATTGATGGATTAATGAGAGTGACTGGGCCCCATTCAGTCACCTTGACATGGAAAAGGGCCCTAGGTTTCTAAGGTAAGTCAAACACATGATTTGTCTTTTTTCCGATTTAGGATTCATATAATCAATAATTTGTAAACTATTGGTCCTGTGTGGCTCAGTTGGTAGAGCATGGTGTTTGCAACGCCAGGGTTGTGCGTTCGATTCCCACGGGGGACCAGTACGGAGAAAATAATGTATGAAATGTATGCATTCATTACTGTAAGTCGCTCTGGATAAGAGCATCTGCTAAATGACAAAAAAAAAAAACTCACTAGCATGTTGGGTGTTGATTAAATATATGGCCCCAGAGTTACACAAAAGGGGAAGTAGGCCCATATGAAGGCCTACTACTACAGTACATCACTAATAAGGAAGCTTATAGTGTCCTCTCCTCTTACACGCCTGCTGCTTCTGGACTATTGACAGAAAAGGGGAGGAGAGCATTGGCAGCAAGACATGCTTATGGGTTATACAGGGGTCATAGACCCTGAGAATCGTTGTTGAACGAACAGTCAGGTTACAGGTGTATGACCTACTCCCTTTCAACTGTACTGTATTGTACACATCGGGAACATATTGTGAGCCCTATGTTATGGAGAATGGAAGTGAGTGGTGTGACATTTCATGCCTATTGGTTCAGCCTGAGCCGTTGTTCCTTTCAGGTGATAAGGAAATGGAGGGTGGACTGAAGGGGGAGATGGAAGACTAGACCACTCTAAATCCTGTTTCTGAGACAGGCTCTCCTGCCAAATATTGATGTTGCCACAGGATGTTGCCGTGAGATGCTGGCCTTCTAGGCAGAGTTCCTCTGTCTAGTGTCTGCTCTTTTGCCCATTTTAATATTTTATTTTTATTGGCCTGTCTGAGATATGGCTTTTTCTTTGCAACTCTGCCTAGAAGGCCAGCATCCCGGAGTCGCCTCTTCACGTTGAGACTGGTGTTTTGCAGGTACTATTTAATGAAGCTGCCAGTTGAGGACTTGTGAGGCATCTGTTTCTCAAACTAGACACTCTAATGTACTTGTCCTCTTGCTCAGTTGTGCACCGGGGGCCTCCCACTCCTCTTTCTATTCTGGTTAGAGCCAGTTTGTGCTGTTCTGTGAAAGGAGTAGTACATTTCTCAGAACAAGAATAGACTGACGAGTTTCAGAAGAAAGTTCTTTGCTTCAGGCCATTTTGAGCCTGTAATCGAACCCACAAATGCTGATGCTCCAGATACTCAACTAGTCTAAAGAAGGACAGTTTTATTGCTTCTTTAATCAGAACAACAGTTTTCAACTGTGCTAACATAATTGCAAAAGGGTTTTCTAATCATCAATTAGCCTTTTAAAATGATAAACTTGGATTAGCTAACACAACGTGCCATTGGAAAACAGGAGTGATGGTTGTTGATAATTGGCCTCTGTACGCCTATGTAGATATTTACAGTAGCCGTTTCCAGCTACTGTAGTCATTTACAACATTAACAATGTCTACACTGTATTTCTGATCAATTTGATGTTATTTTAATGGACAGAAAATGTGCTTTTCTTTCAAAAACAAGGACATTTCTAAGTGACCCCAAACATTTGAACGGTAGTGGAGATGTATTGTTAATCTTTCATTGTCAAACGGAAATATGGAGCTATTTTTATTTGACCGTTTCCTCAGAATTGTAGGCTATTTGCAGCAAACACACTGAAGGGAATTTGTGGTGAATTTGTGATTTTATTCTTCAAGGCATCTGACAAATTTAAGGTTAAACATTAAAGTGGACAATACACTGTGTCCTTGTCAGCCATGCAGCTTTGTGATTGGAACATTGGAGAAGTTAACTAGTGGGAATCTTCATTTCAGTCAGTCATCCTGTTCATTCGCATCACTCATCTCATCTGAGCTAGGTGGTGGGGGAAGGGTCGCAAGAACTACGGGCCAGGGTGAAGGCCATGGTGATGATCATCTCATCTGAGCTAGGTGGTGGGGGAAGGGTCGCAAGAACTACGGGCCAGGGTGAAGGCCATGGTGATGATCATCTCATCTGAGCTAGGTGGTGGGGGAAGGGTCGCAAGAACTACGGGCCAGGGTGAAGGCCATGGTGATGATCATCTCATCTGAGCTAGGTGGTGGGGGAAGGGTCGCAAGGACAACGGGCCAGGGTGAAGGCCATGGTGATGATCATCTCATCTGAGCTAGGTGGTGGGGGAAGGGTTGCAAGGACAACGGGCCAGGGTGAAGGCCACGGTGATGATCATCTCATCTGAGCTAGGTGGTGGGGGAAGGGTCGCAAGAACTACGGGCCAGGGTGAAGGCCATGGTGATGATCATCTCATCTGAGCTAGGTGGTGGGGGAAGGGTCGCAAGAACAACGGGCCAGGGTGAAGGCCATGGTGATGATCATCTCATCTGAGCTAGGTGGTGGGGGAAGGGTTGCAAGGACAACAGGCCAGGGTGAAGGCCATGGTGATGATCATCTCATCTGAGCTAGGTGGTGGGGGAAGGGTCGCAAGGACAACGGGCCAGGGTGAAGGCCATGGTGATGATCATCTCATCTGAGCTAGGTGGTGGGGGAAGGGTCGCAAGGACAACGGGCCAGGGTGAAGGCCATGGTGATGATCATCTCATCTGAGCTAGGTGGTGGGGGAAGGGTCGCAAGAACTACGGGCCAGGGTGAAGGCCATGGTGATGATCATCTCATCTGAGCTAGGTGGTGGGGGAAGGGTTGCAAGGACAACAGGCCAGGGTGAAGGCCATGGTGATGATCATCTCATCTGAGCTAGGTGGTGGGGGAAGGGTTGCAAGAACTACGGGCCAGGGTGAAGGCCATGGTGATGATCATCTCATCTGAGCTAGGTGGTGGGGGAAGGGTTGCAAGAACTACGGGCCAGGGTGAAGGCCATGGTGATGATCATCTCATCTGAGCTAGGTGGTGGGGGAAGGGTCGCAAGAACTACGGGCCAGGGTGAAGGCCATGGTGATGATCATCTCATCTGAGCTAGGTGGTGGGGGAAGGGTTGCAAGGACAACAGGCCAGGGTGAAGGCCATGGTGATGATCATCTCATCTGAGCTAGGTGGTGGGGGAAGGGTCGCAAGGACAACGGGCCAGGGTGAAGGCCATGGAAAAGGGTGACATTCCACCACATGATCTTTAGGTTCGCACTATGACATCATCCCCACACCAGGCCTTCCCAATGGTCTCAACAAAGAAACTCCCCCTCCCTGTCAAAGTGCCAGCTGTGCTGAAATGGCCTGCCTCATTGTCACACGTCCCCAAACTGCAGAGTAAGAGTAAATTGGAAAACAAGCTTGTTGTTAAACCTAGAACCCAGCCCAAAATCTGTCAACTTTGGTAGAAAGTTCACTATTTTTGAAAAGGTTGATTAGAAAATAGTGAGGGGGACCGTATGCATGCTAAAAGCCAGGAAATTATCTTACTTTATTTTGCTCTTGAGAGTCTAAATTTAGCAAAGTGGAGAGACATTGGAAAATCACTTGGGCAAAATTTGCATGCTGTGTTTGGAGAACTTTGGCTAGGAACAATATTGATGGAAATCAACTCTCCTTTCCTCAGATATTTTACCCTAGGTCATTGGGTTTACTTACTTAGCCAAAATATTTTGGTTGATATGCTCAGACTTGGCTGACCATCTAGGCTTTAGAGCCTAGGTGGTGTGTAGTGGTATCGAAAAGGAACACTGCATATGCACTGAGACAAGGAACAGATTGAATGGAGAATGTGGACCCTGGTCACCTGCTTTACCCCTCAGGAGCTCTTTGATATGGAAATCAAGGAGCTCTCATTGACTTTCAACAATCACAAAGCATAATACTGCTTACTAGCCTATGCTTTCGCCCATTTCCTCCGTCATGTCTCCCTGCTTTAGAAAACAGGGCATTTCTGTGTTTGGGTCTTTACTGTGAGTTACTGCAGGAGGAATGTTGAGTGAATGCAGGCCATATTGATGTTAATTATGGTGTGGTTGTTTATGAGTTCTTATGTGGGTGGTGTGTGTTTAACTACTTTGGCTGAGAGAAGGCAGCTCCCATGACATCAGACTGAGCTTCAGCACAGTCATATTAGTTAGGCCTAGTATATATCACTGTAGAGCACTGATAGTCAATAAGGTTAGCAATAGAGCCGTTTATGGAAAACAACAAGACGTTCCGGGGTCAATTGCTCAGTATGACAGTGTGGGTGTGTCCTATCCTGACCCTTGCTCTCCCCTCGCTCCTGTAGGAGAGAGGTCCAAACTGCAGGTGCGTAGCTCCAGTGCTATCCGGCGGACATCTTCCCTGGACGCCATTATGGGGCCGTACCTCACAGGCCAGTGGCCTCGTGACTCCCACGGACCCTACCCTTCCTGCATGAAAGACAAAGCCACACAGGTAACTGTAGGCCAAAGGAACCCTAAAAGCTAATGATGCACATCATAATCATTTATTTAAAAGCATATGTTTTCGAAATAAAATTTCTCTTCAGAAAAACACGTACTGGGTTTATTTCGACTACAATTTTCCTGGGTAGCAGCCCACACATCAGCACTCACTATTCTGGTCAACGTGATTGATCGTTTAATGCCGTTTGAGAATGGGCAGATTTTTGTGGTTATGAACCCATATTGAATATGTATGATGATGGCAGGGCCATTGACCATGGCCGCGCTGTCCGTCCTAATAGAATCCTTTCATGTGGCTGAATGAGCGCCGCCCAGCCTCATTTACATGGCTTCATCCTTTAACCCTTCATTCACCTTGGGGCTCTTTGTTTAGTCTTCGGAATGGGAGTGGCCTCCAGGTTCCAGTAGCTACATATAGAATCAACGTTCCCCTAATGATGGTGTGGACTGCTTCACTTAAACCACTTCCATTAGGAAAAGCACAAACTCCCCAAGTACAGTCACAGACTAGCTATTTCCTGTTAACAAGATCTCCCAATACCCCAAATTGCCTGTAACACTACAACAGCAAAAAACCTGGGACAAAAAGTCTTTGTTGTAGCACACAATCCAGAGACGGGCTCTTTTCAGAGCTGTAATGTAGCACTCTGTGGAGGTGAAGTTGTTTGCACCTGTCCCTCAGGCGATGGTTGGGGCTAGGAGAGGAATCCCACTGCTTACCACCTGGCCCTCGTGGCTGGCCCGTCTGCCTTTGTGTGGGAGTGAGGAGCGGAGGGCCATACATATGGTAATCACTGTTCCGGGATAGATCTGTCTGCCCTAGACCCTGTGGTTACAGAACACAGAGAATGTCTGTATGAAGATTAAACAGACACACACACACACACACACACAGGCATACCCACAGACAGACAGACAGACAGACAAACAGAGTGCAATGATTTAGTCTGGTGTGTGTGTGCACACATATACACACACACACACCAGACTAAAGACTGTCTTAATCTTTGTTTTTAGAATTGTGTTACACAGGCAGGATGTGGACGGTCTATTATCAATGACAATAAACTCAGCATGTTTTACTTCTGAGTTGTCTAAAGTGAGGAGTTATGCATTACAACTCTTTCCGTGTTCTTCAAGCAGCTTGAATCCATAATAAGCGTTTAGTCAAAGATATTTATCTATTCTCGAAAATGTTCCTCATGTTCTAGACGTGCATACTGTAAGATGGCTGTAGATGAGAAGACCAACAAGGCCACAGAACCAGAACGTAATGCCCTCATCAACTCAAATCAGACCAAATGATAGCAGTGGCATTCTGTACTCTTGCCTCAGCATGTAAACTAAACAAACCAACTTGAATGCCATTGTAAATCCATTGACGTTCACTATCCCTGCTGGGAAATCAAACAGGATTTGAAGTGGGGTGAGAATCATTTAACATGGGCTGTAGACTGTGAAAGTAAATTACGCTAACTTTATCTCACCCAGAGCATTATCTGGCACGACACCTGGCACACAACCCCACAAAACACACAAGGCAGACCGGGAAGTGCAAAAACTAAGTCGATAAAAGAGCCTTGAGGTAAACAAAGCTGGGAGCTCTGTGAACAAATCAAATCAAATGTTATTGGTCACATACACGTGATTAGCAGATGTTAATGCGAGTGTAGCAAAATGCTTGTGCTTCTAGTTCCGACCGTGCAGTAATATCTAACAAGTAATCTAACAATTTCACAACAACTACCTTATTCACACAAGTGTAAAGGAATGAATAAGAATATGTACATATAAATATATGAATGAGCGATGGCCGTGCGGCATAGGCAAGATGCAGTAGATGGTATAGAGTACAGTATATACATATGAGATGAGTAATGTAGGGTATATAAACATTATTTAAAGTGGCATTGTTTAAAGTGACTAGTGATACATTTATTACATCCAATGTTTAATTATTAAAGTGGCTAGAGATTTGAGTCAGTATGTTGGCAGCATCAACTCAATGTTAGTGATGGCTGTTTAACAGTCTGATGGCCTTGAGATAGAAGCTGTTTTTCAGTCTCTTGGTCCCAGCTTTGATGCACCTGTACTGACCTCGCCTTCTGGATGATAGCGGGGTGAACAGGCAGTGGCTCGGGTGGTTGTTGTCCTTGATGATCTTTTTGGCCTTCCTGTGACATCGGGTGGTGTAGGTGTCCTTTGTGAGTGTTTTTGGTGACAAGCCAAATTTCTTCAGCCTCCTGAGGTTGAAGAGGCGCTGTTGCGCCTTCTCCACCACGCTGTGTGTGTGGGTGGACCGTTTCAGTTTGTCCGTAATGTGTACGCTGAGGAACTTAAAACTTTCCACCTTCTCCACTACTGTCCCGTCGATGTGGATGGGGGGTGCTCCATCTGCTGTTTCCTGAAGTCCACGATCATCTCCTTTGTTTTGTTGACGATATTTACCTGACACCAGACTCCGAGGGCCCTCACCTCTTCCTTATAGGCCGTCTCGTTGTTGTTGGTAACCAAGCCTACCACTGTAGTGTCGTCTGCAAACTTGATGATTGAGTTGGAGGCGTGCATGGCCACGCAGTCATGGGTGAACAGGGAGTACAGGAGAGAGCTGAGAATGCACCCTTGTGGGGCCCCAGTGTTGAGGATCAGGGGGGTGGAGATGTTGTTTCCTACCCTCACCACCTGGGGGCAGCCCATCAGAAAGTCCAGGACCCAGTTGCACAGGGTGGGGTCAAGGGACAAGGTCTCAAGCTTAATGACGAGTTTGGAGGGTACTATGGTGTTACATTTTTTTTTTAAATTGTACCTTTATTTAACGAGGCAAGTCAGTTATGAAAAAAATCTTATTTTCAATGACGGCCTAGGAACAGTGGGTTAACTGCCTTGTTCATGGGCAGAACGACATATTTTTACCATGTCAGCTTGGGGATTCGATCTTGCAACCTTTCGGTTACAAGTCCAATGCTCTAACCACTAGGCTACCTCCTGCCTAATGCTGAGCTGTAATCGATGAACAGCATTCTTACATAGGTATACCTCTTGTCCAGATGGGATAGGGCAGTGTGCAGTGTGATTACGTCGTATGTGGACCTATTGGGGCGGTAAGCAAATTGGAGTGGGTCTAGGGTGTCGGGTAGGGTGGAGGTGATATGATCCTTGACTAGTCTCTCAAAGCACTTCATGATGACGGAAGTGAGTGCTACGGGGCAATAGTCGTTTAGCTCAGTTACCTTAGCCTTCTTGGGAAAAGGAACAATGGTGGCCCTCTTGAAGCATGTGGGAACAGCAGACTGGGATAGGGATGGATTGAATATGTCCGTAAACACACCAGCCAGCTGGTCTGCGCATGCTCTGAGGACACGGCTAGGGATGCCGTCTGGGCCGGCAGCCCTGCGAGGGTTAACACGTTTAAATGTTTTACTCACGTTGGCTGCGGTGAAGGAGAGCCCGAAGGTTTTGGTAGCGGGCCGCGTCAGTGGCACTGTTTTGTCCTCAAAGTGAGCAAAGAAGTTGTTTAGTTTGTCTGGGAGCAAGACATCGTGGTCCGCGACGGGGCTGGTTTTTCTTTTGTAGTCCGTGATTGACTGTAGACCCTGCCACATACGTCTCGTGTCTGAGCCGTTGAATTGCGACTCTACTTTGTCTCTATACTGATGCTTAGCTTGTTTGATTGCCTTGTGGAGGGAATAGCTTCACTGTTTGTACTCGGTCATGTTTCCGCTCGCCTTGCCATGATTAAAAGCAGTGGTTTGCGCTTTCAGTTTTGCGTGAATGCTGCCATCAATCCACGGTTTCTGGTTGGGGAAGATTTTAATAGTCACCGTGGGTACAACATCACCGATGCACTTGCTAATAAACTCGCTCACCGACTCAGCGTATACATCAATGTTGTTGTCTGAGGCTATCCGGAACATATCCCAGTCCACGTGATCGAAGCAATCTTGAAGCGTGGAATCAGATTGATCGGACCAGCGTTGAACAGACCTGAGCACTGGTGTTTCCTGTTTTACTTTCTGTCTATAGGCTGGGAGCAACAAAATAGAGCAGTGGTCAGATTTGCCGAAAGGAGGGCGAGGGAGGGCTTTGTATGCGTCGCGGAAGTTAGTAGCAATGATCCGGAATGCTGCCAGCCCGGGTCGCGCATTCGATATGCTGCTAAAATTTGTTTTCAGATTAGCTTTGTTAAAATCCCCAGCTACAATAAATGATCGTAAGGAATTCTAGGTCAGGTGAACAAAAGGACTTGAGTTCCTGTATGTTGTTATGATCACACCTTGACTCATTAATCATAAGGCATACACCCCCACCCTTCTTCTTACCAGAGAGATGTTTGTTTCTGTCAGAGCGGTGCGTGAAGAAACCGGGTGGTTGTACCAACTCTGATAACGTATCCCGAGTGAGCCATGTTTCCGTGAAACAGAGAATGTTACAATCTCTGATGTCTCTCTGGAAGGCAACCCTTGCTCGAATTTCGTCTACCTTGTTGTCAAGAGACTCGACATTGGCGAGTAGTATACTCGGGAGGGGGGAGCGATGTGCCCATCTACGGAGCCTGACCAGAAGACCGCTCCATCTGCCCCTTCTGCGGCGCCGTTGTTTTGGGTCGCCTACTGGGATCCGATCCATTGTCCTGGGTGGTGGTCCAAACAGAGGATCCGCTTCGGGAAAGTTGTATTCCTGGTCGTAATGTTGGGAAGTTGACATTGCTCTTATGTCCAATAGTTCTTCCCGGCTGTAAGTAATAAAACTTAAGATTTCCTGGCGTAACAGTGTAAGAAATAATACATAAAAAAACTAAATACTACATAGTTTCTTAAGAACGTGAAGCGAGGCGACCATCTCTGTCGGCGCCATTACACTGCTTTTTGCAAAGTTAGCACTTAGCATTGGAAACATTCCTTTCACTATTCATTCAGCCCTCAATGTTTGGCTCTAGCATCAAACACCACAGCAATACCATAGCCATGTACAAAAACACATCCGCCATCCAGCATAGTGGCCTCTTTATTGGAGCACAAGCACCCGTTTAAACCGTTTGTCCTTTCTGAAAAGCAATGTGCCAGTAGCCATAATGCTTCACTAGTGTTCTTCATATTACATATCATAGAGTGGGTCTTTTGTGTAACGTTGTGCGTTATAGAGGATGTTTTGTTTTTCGACAAGGGTCAAACGTAAGGCAGTACGAGGACATTGACATTTAAGATGCTTCGCTTTACTGTACTGACCACGACTCCATGGAGGACCAATGTCACTGTTGATATGCATAATCAAGGGGAAGTGCATCATGGTTGCATACATGCTTTTGAAACATCCTGTCTCTTTTTTTGCATATATTTTACATAAGTTAACCATTTCATTATTTATGTAAAGGTTGCATTCTTGTAGACACTAGGAGCACTTTTCTTTATCCGCTCTAGTGGAGAAAGAGCAGCCATTTCCCACAGACTTACAAGCTAGTAGTTAGCATGTAGTATGTCAGTCACCAGCCACAAAGTAGCCTTTGGCAGTCTGTCCTAATGTGGATTGTCATTAAAACGGTAAGGATACAACTTTAAGTAGTAGCTATCACACATGCTATTACTGTTTTGTGCTTCTGGTGAGATGCAGCCATCTTTATCCCGCAAATACAATTTTTGACTCATTTGATTGTTTCCAGATGTGTGCATCTCTGGCGAAGGCACAGGGGCGATGATTGCTGTCACCCACCTCTCTAGTCTCTCAGTCTTCCTGAATTCCATACAAACGATGGGGATTGATGTGGGTGTATTTGTTTATCCACTGCTTAGAGTATGCATATTTATATGTGTGTGTGTGATTCAGACACCTGGTCTGTGGATAGAGGAGGCTGGAGGGGAGCAGGGAAGCCCACACCAGCGGTCAGCCTCCTGGGGCAGTGCAGACCATCTGAAAGAGGTAGGTGCCAGACTCAACCTTCCTAACATATATAGCCTAGCCTACACACTCTCTGCATAACCTATGTCCCTAGCCAAAACAACTGTACGGAGCGCTATCCTATTATTTGTAATCTAATACTGTAACCAATGTCAACACCATAACTCTCTGAGGAGTTAAACGTTAGACCAGAATAGCTGGTCTGTCACAAAACATCCAGCGAGAGTTGTATTGTTGACGTTATTGGATCTGCGCTGTATGTGCATAGTCAACTATACTTCCAACAAGTTTTTGTCAGTGCTTTGAGGTTCAGCCATTACTTGAAATGTGTTTTATTTGTCAGGATACGAGGTTCAGTTAAATATTATTCTCCTGAAGGTCGGTTTCCATGCGCGTAGCCTGGCTGAATTAGTGGCTAGTTGGAGACCACATTGAGCTATTAGTTCTCTACCTCTTCCAGACCACAGTCTTTATTTAACCTTCCTTTCCCTCTGTAGTCTAGTCCGTTGCATCTCTGCAGGGTGTAACAGCCATATCATTTCCCTCTCAGCTTGGCCCTGTTGATACTCCAGTGACAAGGATGAACCTTATCTAACTCCATAAAGGCCTCGTCCTCCTGCAAACAACCCATATATAAGCGTGTTCCAGTCTGCTGGCTTTTGCTCAAGAGTAACACAGCAAAACAGTTTGTATTGAGGCTTCTGAAGTGGACTGACTTACATAAGATAGGCCTGTTGTTAGATGAGCGATAAACACTAACTGGATGGAATGTTCTCTCACTATGTTGAGATGTTTCTTTTTGTTCTTGATATGATTATGATGATATGCTACTGTACTGTATGTGCATGTAGTAACATATAGCGACATATAGTACATGTTTCTAAAGATACTAATAATCTAAGTTGATCTAAGTCGCCCATTGTAGCATATAAAAGAAGCAATAGGTACATTTGGATTTGACATATAGTCTTACATATTGTCAATGAAATGTATTATTTTAGCAGACCCAGTCATATATAGCCAAAGGCCAAATCCTCCCACCCAACAGTGAGTGGTACTATGCAGACGAGATGGGGGAGGGGGAATCAATACAGTAAGAAGGTGTATTAAAATCTTATCCTTCAAGGTCTGGATTTTCTGTTCTACCTGATAATGAATTGCACCCATCTGATGTGCCAGGTCTAAATCAGTCCCTGATTAGAGGGGAACAGAAAAACACAGTGGAACTGGTTTCCAGGTCCAGAGTTGAGTTTCAAGGCAGTAGAGTATCGCAACATTGTTTTTGGTCGTTTTATATCGATACTGTTGACTCGAAGTATTGATAGTGGTTAGAGCGTTGGACTAGTAACCGAAAGGTTGCAAGATCGAATCCCCGAGCTGACAAGGTACAAAAATCTGTCGTTCTGCCCCTGAACAAGGCAGTTAACCCACTGTTCCTAGGCCGTCATTGAAAATAAGAATTTGTTCTTAACTGACTTGCCTAGTTAAATAAAGGAAAAATAAAATAAATAAATAAAAATAAACAAAATACAAGATAGCGTTAGCTAGCGCTAATCAGGTGTACCTACCCAGAACTCTGGTATTTATCATCCTATAGCTAGTTCTTCATCTTTTTCATTGTTTTAAATGGTGAGCCAGCATGTTTTGAGCACTTTTACCTCCAAATCGAATTTTGTCATGGCTTTCTCTTATCCGTCTGCAGCAGACATATAGTGAGCAATATGTTTGGAACGTCATATATATATTTTTTTATTGCAATAAAATCGCAGTATCCAATCGCAATACATATACAATCGCAATACATATACAATCGTGATACATATAGAATCGTGATACATATAGAATCGCAATACATATCGTATCGCTCACCTAAGTATCGATAATATCATATTGTGAGGTCCAGCCCTTTAATACACTAAGCTTTACACTGCCCTGTTCTTTCTCATCTTCAGAAACCTCATATGGATTGCCTTGTCACTATTGACTCCTATCATGTCCTCTCAAAGCAAGTCAATCTAGACGAACCACACTGTATTGTTCTATAATAACCTGTATGGATGACATGGTACTGTTCTATAATAACCTGTATGGATGACATGGTACTGTACTATAATAACCTGTATGGATGACATGGTACTGTACTATAATAACCTGTATGGATGACATGGTACTGTTCTATAATAACCTGTATGGATGACATGGTACTGTTCTATAATAACCTGTATGGATGACATGGTACTGTTCTATAATAACCTGTATGGATGACATGGTACTGTTCAATAATAACCTGTATGGATGACATGGTACTGTTCTATAATAACCTGTATGGATGACATGGTACTGTTCTATAATAACCTCTGTGGATGACATGGTACTGTTCTATAATAACCTCTATGGATGACATGGTACTGTACTATAATAACCTCTATGGATGACATGGTACTGTTCTATGATAACCTCTATGGATGACATGGTACTGTTCTATAATAACCTCTATGGATGACATGGTACTGTTCTATAATAACCTGTATGGATGACATGGTTCTATAATAACCTGTATGGATGACATGATACTGTTCTATAATAACCTCTATGGATGACATGGTACTGTACTATAATAACCTCTATGGATGACATGGTACTGTTCTATAATAACCTGTATGGATGACATGGTTCTATAATAACCTGTATGGATGACATGATACTGTTCTATAATAACCTCTATGGATGACATGGTACTGTTCTATAATAACCTGTATGGATGACATGGTTCTATAATAACCTGTATGGATGACATGGTACTGTACTATAATAACCTCTATGGATGACATGGTACTGTTCTATAATAACCTGTATGGATGACATGATACTGTGCTATAATAACCTCTATGGATGACATGGTACTGTTCTATAATAACCTGTATTGATGACATGGTACTGTTCTATAATAACCTGTATGGATGACATGGTTCTATAATAACCTGTATGGATGACATGGTACTGTACTATAATAACCTCTATGGATGACATGGTACTGTTCTATAATAACCTGTATGGATGACATGATACTGTTCTATAATAACCTCTATGGATGACATGGTACTGTTCTATAATAACCTGTATGGATGACATGGTACTGTTCTATAATAACCTCTATGGATGACATGGTACTGTACTATAATAACCTCTATGGATGACATGGTACTGTTCCATAATAACCTGTATGGATGACATGATACTGTTCTATAATAACCTCTATGGATGACATGGTACTGTTCTATAATAACCTGTATGGATGACATGGTGCTGTTCTAAAATAACCTGTATGGATGACATGATACTGTTCTATAATAACCTCTATGGATGACATGGTACTGTTCTATAATAACCTGTATGGATGACATGGTACTATAATAACCTCTATGGATGACATGGTACTGTTCTATAATAACCTGTATGGATGACATGGTACTGTACTATAATAACCTCTATGGATGACATGGTACTGTACTATAATAACCTCTATGGATGACATGGTACTGTACTATAATAACCTCTATGGATGACATGGTACTGTTCTATAATAACCTGTATGGATGACATGGTACTGTTCTATAATAACCTGTATGGATGACATGGTACTGTACTATAATAACCTCTATGGATGACATGGTACTGTACTATAATAACCTCTATGGATGACATGGTACTGTTCTATAATAACCTGTATGGATGACATGGTACTGTTCTATAATAACCTGTATGGATGACATGGTACTGTACTATAATAACCTCTACGGATGACATGGTACTGTATTATAATAACCTGTTTGGATGACATGGTACTGTTCTATAATAACCTGTATGGATGACATGGTACTGTTCTATATTAACCTATATGGATGACATGGTACTGTACTATAATAACCTCTATGGATGACATGGTACTGTTCTATAATAACCTGTATGGATGACATGGTACTGTTCTATAATAACCTCTATGGATGACATGGTACTGTTCTATAATAACCTATATGGATGACATGGTACTGTTCTATAATAACCTATATGGATGACATGGTACTGTTCTATAATAACCTCTATGGATGACATGGTACTGTTTTATAATAACCTGTATGGATGACATGGTACTGTTCTATAATAACATGTATGGATGACATGGTACTGTACTATAATAACCTATATGGATGACATGGTACTGTTCTATAATAACCTGTATGGATGACATGGTACTGTACTATAATAACCTATATGGATGACATGGTACTGTTCTATAATAACTTCTATGGATGACATGGTACTGTTCAATAATAACCTGTATGGATGACATGGTACTGTACTATAATAACCTGTATGGATGACATGGTACTGTACTATAATAACCTCTATCGATGACATGCAGGGAAGGGCATCCTATAGAGTAGACAAACTCTTTTTGTTTACTGTATAGCCAGGATTATAAGATCAGCATTAAAAGACCTCGCCTTAGTCTGCATTATAGAACTGATTATGTTATGATTATATAACCAGTACAGAAACATAATAACCCTTTGACTTCACTTACGTATTGCTTTGTACCTTTTCTAAAGGCATATTCCATTGAATTATACCTCAAATATATATCCTGGTGGTCCAGTCTATTTGTGCTTTAGCCAACTTCTCTCTGCCATGTATGGCATGAAACAATAGAAGTGTTGGCTACACAGCACATGCAGTACATTCAAGGCTACCTTGAATGTCCATTGAGAACCATTCATTTTCTCCGAGGTAAACCCCTTCTTTCTCCAGCAGATTGCTAAACTCAGGCTGCAGCTCCAGCGCAGTAAACAGGTCAGCCGCCAGAGCAAAGACAGAGATCAACAGCAGGGACTACACACCAGCACCACATGCCATCCCCAGGTGAGTTATACCCTACTGCTGCCTCCCTGTGTCTGCCACCCAGATCACAGGGCATGGTAGCATGGTACTAGTATGGTATCTGCCACCCAGATCACAGGGCACGGTAGCATGGTACTAGTATGGTATCTGCCCCAATGCTATATTCACAGTGGGAGTGTCACCGTACCACGTACAACTTTAAATAAATGCAGTACTTATTATGGATAATACTTGATTGTAAATGTATAGACTAGGGTTTTGGTAGCCTGGGTGCCAGGCTGTTTCTGCTTCAGGCAACATGTCCTTCCAAAACAACAATGTGGGTCTGCTGTAATGCAGAATTGTGCAGCACAATTCAAGCAATTGTTCATATATATATATATATATATATATATAAACTCAGTAAAAAAAGAGACGTCCCTTTTTCAGGACCCTGTCTTTCAAAGATAATTCGTAAAAATCAAAATAACTTCACTTCATTGTAATGGGTTTAAACACTGTTTCCCATGCTTGTTCAATGAACCATAAACAATTAATGAATATGCACCTGTGGAACGGTCATTAAGACACTAACAGCTTACAGACGGTAGGCAATTAAGGTCACAGTTATGAAAACTTAGGACACTAAAGAGGCCTTTCTACTGACTCTGAAAAAGAGAAAGATGCCTTAGGCATGCTGCAAGGAGGCATGAGGACTGCAGATGTGGCCAGGGCAATAAATTGCAATGTCCATACTGTGAGATGCCTAAGACAGCGCTACAAGGAGACAGGACGGACAGCTGATCATCCTCGCAGTGGCAGACCACGTGTAACAACACCTGCACAGGATTGGTACATCTGAACATCACACCTGCGGGACAGGTACAGGATGGCAACAACAACTGCCCGAGTTACACCAGGAAAGCACAATCCCTCCATCAGTACTCTGACTGTCCGCAATAGGCTGAGAGAGGCTGGACTGAGGGCTTGTAGGCCTGTTGTAAGGCAGGTCCTCACCAGACATCACCGGCAACAACGTCGCCTATGGGCACAAACCCACCTTTGCTAGACCAGACAGGACTGGCAAAAAGTGCTCTTCACTGACGAGTCGCGGTTTTGTCTCACAAGGGGTGATGGTCAGATTCACGGTTATCGTCGAAGGAATGAGTGTTACACCGAGGCCTGTACTCTTGAGCGGGATCGATTTAGTGGTGGAGGGTCCGTCATGGTCTGGGCGGTGTGTCACAGCATCATTGAACTGAGCTTGTTGTCTTTGCAGGCAATCTCAACGCTGTGTGTTACAGGGAAGACATCCTCCTCCCTCATGTGGTACCCTTCCTGCAGGCTCATCCTGACATGACCCTCCAGCATGACAATGCCACCAGCCATACTGCTCATTCTGTGCGTGATTTCCTGCAAGACAGGAATGTCAGTGTTCTGCCATGGCCAGCGAAGAGCCCGGATTTCAATCCCATTGAGCACGTCTGGGACCTATTGGATCGGAGGGCTAGGGCCATTCCCCCCAGAAATGTCCAGGAACTTGTAGGTGCCTTGGTGGAAGAGTGGGGTAACATCTCACAGCAAGTACCGGCAAATCTGGTGCATTCCATGAGGAGGAGATGCACTGCAATACTTAATGCAGCTGGTGGCCACACCAGATACTGACTGTTACTTTTGATTTTGATCCCCCTTTGTTCAGGGACACATTATTCCATTTCTGTTAGTCACATGCCTATGGAACTTGTTCAGTTTATGTCTCAGTTGTTGAATCTTGTTATGTTCATACAAATAGTTACACATGTTAAGTTTGCTGAAAATAAACGCAGTTGACAGTGAAAGGACATTTCTTTTTTGCTGAGTTAATTTATTTGTATGTATATATATATATATGTGTGTGTCTGTGTGTGTATATATATATATATATATATATATATATATATATATATATATATATATATATATATATATATATATATATATGTATATATGTGTGTATGTATATGTATGTGTGTGTGTGTGTATATATATATATATATATATATATATATATGAAATTAAAAGCTATTTTATCATGTATACTTGCATGCCTTTTGGTATGTCATAGAATAAAGCAAAGAAGCTGTGAAAAGAGATGAATTATTGCTTCTTCTACGAAGAGATTCTAGAATGGCCTGGACACATTTGTTGGTACTCCTTAGAAAAGATAATAAATAATTGGAGTATAGTGATATTTGAAATGAATTTGTTTCTTTAATTAGTATCATAGTATCACACGTCTCGGATCTTGTAATCAGTCATTCAGCCTATTTAGATGGAGTAAAGTAGTCACCGTGCTGTTTGGTATCATTGTGTGCACCACACTTACCATGGACCAGAGAAAGCAAAGGAGACATTTGTCTGAGGAGATCAGAAAGAAAATAATAGACAAGCATGGTAAAGGCTACAACACCATCTCCAAGCAGCTTGATGTTCCTGTGACAACAGTTGCAAATATTATTAAGAAGTTTAAGGTCCATGGAACTGAAGCCAACCTCTCTGGGTGCGGCCGCAAGAGGAAAATCAACCCCAGATTGAACAGAAGGATAGTGCGAATGGTAGAAAAAGAACCAAGGATAACTGCCAAATAGATACAAGCTGAACTCCAAGGTGAAGGTACTTCAGTTTCTGATCACACTTTTTGAGCGAAAGTGAAGAAGACCCAGGAGGACTCCACTTGTGAAAGAAAAACATAAAAAAGCCGGACTGGAATTTGCTAAAATGCATATTGACAAGCCACAATCCTTCTGGGAGAAGGTCCTTTGGACAGATGAGTCAAAACTGGAGCTTTTTGGCAAGTCACATCAGCTCTATGTTCACAGACGCAAATATGAAGCTTTCAAAGAAAAGAACACCATACCTACAGTGAAACATGGAGGAGGCTCGGTTATGTTTTGGGGTTGCTTTGTTGCGCCTGGCACAGGGTGCCTTGAATCTGTGCAGGGTACAATGACATCACAAGACTATCAAGGCATTCTGGAGCGATACGTACTGCCCAGTGTCAGAAAGCTCTGTCTCAGTCGCAGGTCATGGGTCCACCAACAGGATAATGACCCAAAACACACAGCTAAAAGCACCCAAGAATGGATAAGAACAAAACATTGGACTATTCTGCAGTGGCCTTCTATGAGTCCTGATCTGAATCCTATCGAACATCTATGGAAAGAGCTGAAACTTGCAGTCTGGAGAAGGCGCCCATCAAACCTGAGACAGCTTGAGCAGTTTGCTCAGGAAGAGTGGGCCAAACTACCTGTTAACAGGTGCAGAAGGTACCCTGAGACAGCTGGAGCAGTTTGCTCAGGAAGAGTGGGCCAAATTACCTGTTAGCAGGTGCAGAAGTCTCATTGAGAGCTATAGAAAACGTTTGATTGTAGTGATTGCCTCTAAAGGTTGTGTTAGGTTAAGGGTCCCATAATTTTTGTCCATGCCATTTTCATCTCTTTTACTATTTACAATATTATGTTGAATAAAAAATCTGAAGCAAAGTCTGATTTCTATTAAATATGGAATAAACAATGGTAGACGCCAATTACTTTTGTCAGTTTCAAGTTATTTCAGAGAAAATTGTGCATTCATCGTTTTTTGTAGAGAGGTACCAACAAATTTGACCACGTCTGTATATATATATATATATATCTCAATAGATGTTATATTTGATTTAAAGAGCTGAGTCCCTATTCTGACCAGAGACAGAGATGAAGAAGAGGAGGAGACGTGTCTGGGCATGCCCAGTTCCCAGTACTTTCTTGACCTCACTTTAATGTCATTTAACTTAAAATTTAACCTCACATAAATCACATTCTATAGCGATACCATACACTGAAATACTGGGGAGAGCATACAATTGACAAGATGTCTGTTTAAAATGATCATAGAAAAGCTACAAAACATTTCCACCACCTAACAAAATATAATTGAAACCTTGGTTTGCCATGTTTTCCAGAATAAGGTGGTTTCTACAGCCCTGTCGAACATCCCAGTGCCAAAGTCCCTCATATCGAGAGTGCCTAGCAGCGTGGAGGGCATCAACCACGAGCTGGAGAATGTGTTCATCAGAGAGGACTGGAAGCAGGGAATACAGGTGGGCACACACACTGTATTCACACACACACACTGATTTAAATTGCTGAGAGTTGAGTAGAGCTGTAAATTGTGTGTGAAGTAGGGCAGTAAACCTTGACAGGTTAGCGAAATGGGTCTCCCTGAAGCGTGTGCACACACACACATATTTACGACCTGCAGCGCAGCAAGTCTTCCTCTGCTCAGAATCAGCTGTACCCAACAGCACAAGCAGAAGGGATCTGCACATTTTCATACAGTATCATACATTATCATCTGCTCTGGTATTCGCTTTTCTGCTTGTCATTCAAATACGTCCACACATGCTGGCGTTTACACGCATTTTGATAATAATGAAATGAACTGAATGCATTGAATTAACTTATGTACGACGATCAATAACAACTGTGAATTATATAGTGCCCTGCTGTGGTTCTCGCACTCCTCTCATCCCTTCATCCCTTCATCCTTTCCCTCCGTCTCCACCTCTGACCTCTCAGGCTTTGGACGTGTTGGACGGCCGCCGCGCCCCCTTTCAGCCTCATCGCTACGGCAATGGCGGTGACACACGTGACACGGACACCCAGGCCCCCTCTAGTGGCGGTTCCAGCCCCTGCCCATTCACCCCTGACCCCCTCCACTCCCCAGAAGGCAGCCCCTGCTCTGCAGAAGAGCTTGACAAAGGTCGTCCATTCAGATGTATTTTCTGGCTTGCATGATCTATTACTGTAGTTCAAGGCACACATTCAACAGTCTCCAGCCATTGCATGTCTCAGGAGCAGAGTAGTTGAGCGGTTGGAAATCCCGCTCACTGCTCCATGTCCTTTCCAACCGCTCCGCTAAAAAACGTTCTATGCCTACGGGGGAAAAAAACTCTAGTTCCAAATTCGCGCCATTCATTAAAATCACAATTTAACCAACACCCATCTATTTTTGTGAATAACTGGACCTACCGATTTGGTTTTTAAGTGGATTTGAATGTTAAACAGCATATAAACACTCTAAATAGGTTAGGAGCCAGACAGGGAGCCTAAGAAGGAACATGAATTATTTAGGCTGTATTATTTCAAGGCTATAGCCTACAAAGAAGCACGTTGTGAAGCATTTGCGAATTCCAAACGATAGGCTGCCAGGGACATAAAGCGCGCAGCATTTAAACAACATTTTGTTGTATTAAATCATTATAGTCTATAGATTGTGCATTTAGGCTATGACTTACTTCGAATTAAATATAAATTAAAGGAAAAATGACTTGTTAGTGCTTTTGAATTCATTTTTAGAAACGAGAGTTTGGCCAGTCTGTGGGTTCAGACTCATGCGATGGTGCCCGGAGAGCCGGCCAGCAGCGGATAATATCCTCTCCACACTTGCAGAGCCACTGGGGATGATAAACACCCTTTTGGCCACTCTTGCCAGGCTGGGCAGAGATGCAGAGTTGTTTTTTAATGTATTTTTATAGGTAGGCCTAAAGGTTTTTAGCCTAAATAACCCAATCAAAACGGAAAGCTCCTTGAACGTGGGAATATGCCAGGCCTATTGGGCCAAAATCAATGCTGGCCTATTGTATAGATAATAGAACAAAAATGAACGAAACATTTAAGAGATCTGATTTTTAGTTTAGAAATACTTTCTACAATGATGCACTTAGTTATCTACCCACTTTATTCCTTTCTTTTAGCATGTGCACGTAGTAAGTACACATTATACTTTTGGGATAAGTGTCTTTTCAGATTCCACAATGATTCTTTAGTTGTGGACACTACAGCACCTCACTCCTTCTCTTGCTATTGGTCCTCATCGTTGTAAGTCACCATGATTTAGCACCTGTGTGTTTTATCCGTTTTTTATGAAAATGTTTAACTCCGTGACAGTAGCTGAAGCATGGGGTTATTTATTCGCAGCACACAAGTAGACTACAAATGCATGCAGGGGCGGGCATGCCCTGAGCTCGTGCTGTGAGCGCTACTGGAGCGAAATTGGAGCGGGCGAGAAGGACAGTGCTCCAGCCTTTGGGAATCTTGCTCCACGCTCCAATCAAATTGGGCATGCTCCGCTCACATCCTCTGCTCAGGAGCCTAGTGATCAGGATTTGGTTAATGATAAATGGCTCACGCTGTATTAATACTGTGCCGTATTATGTGAATCACCTCATTGTCTTCTACAGGAAACAGATCTCTCTAGCACATGTTCCTTTATAGGGACATAAGATCACCACACTGACCTGCTTACATGTTTCATTCTGTTTTCAGACAGCGGCTGCGGCTCTCCCCTTCCCAAGTTTGCCACCTCTCCCAAACCCAACAACAGCTACATGTTTAAACGGGAGCCTCCGGAGGGGTGTGAGAGGGTCAAAGTGTTTGAAGAGATGGTGTAAGTCTTCTTCACTACGTCGAGGGGTGTTTCTCATTCGAATGCTTCTCAACTTCATAGTGCTACATGTTTTAGTTTCTTTTTTAAATTGGTCTGATAGTGTCCTTATGCTACTGTACAGATGTAGGATCTTCATTTAGTTCTCCTGCAACGGAATGATCAAATTAAGACCCTACATCTGTAGGACTCTCTCACTGTAGGTGTTTCATATACACACTTTGGTATGTGATGATAAAAAGATGAAGACATTCTCCCTCACTTTTCCTCCCCAGGTCTGGTGTCTCCAGAGGCTTCCCTCTTTTTTCATGCCCAGACAAAAACAAGGTGAACTTCATCCCCAGGGGCTCCGCCTTCTGTCCCGTCAAACTCCTCTGCTCCTCCCACTTCACCACAACCTCGCCCAGCCCTGGTCTCCATGGAAGAGGCAGCACGTGGCCCGAGGACGCCATGACACCCGCTAGTTCCACTACTCTGGCCTCCACTAACTGGAGCTCGTCTATAGGCACAGACATGGTCAGTAGCTCAGACACAGGCGTAGGCACCGACACAAGCACAGAGAACAGCACAGACAGTCTGAGCCCAGACACTAACACAGACACAGGTGAACTGACAAGCACAGCAGTGGTCCCAGGTGGCCTGTCTACAGATCCCTGCTCCACTACACACATCCTTCTTACCAGCTAGTTCTCAGGTACAGTCCAGATTATGAGCATTAGCCTGGTCCCAGATCAGTTTGAGCTGTCTTGCTAACTCCTATGGTCGCAATGACCATAGGAGGTAGCAAAACAGCACAAGAGATCTGGAACCAGGCTAGCTGAGTATGGCTCTTTAACCCAACATTAGCCAGCAAGGAGGGCCTATCCTTACTAACCTAGCCTTCTCTTCTGAAAGGTGTGGCAGGCAACATCCTCCAGAAAGACTTGTTTTCTATTCAGAGGGTAGATTCGATTGTTTCATGTATTGTGTTCTTTAGCAATCAGCTTTATCAAAATCAATTCAAGAAACGGAGAAAAAAAAAGAAGGGAATTAAGCAATGGGCAAGAGAGAAACATATTTTATTGAATTTTTAAAATGTTTATCTAATCAGCTTATTTAGCTGTTCTGTGTTGCTAGCCAATATTACAGCATGGATAAGCTTTTTAATATAAAATATCATGCCTGTTTATATTAAAAATCCTATTGGGATGTCCTACAGTTACAATACAATGCTCCACTTTTTCCTGAATGTTTACACTTATTTCAGGTCTCAATCCAGTTTATGTAAACACATGACAAAAAGCTAAAGAAAGACGATCTGAAAGTGACCAAACAGCCAGCTACAAAGCACAGTGTCCCCACATAGCCTTGTTTCAGGTCCCCTGAATAACCAATGAACTCAGGTCATTTGGAATGTACTACGACTCATGCATGAACTTTGACGTTGCCTTTCAGGGTTCATTCATGACATTACTCCTAAGACATTCCATAGTCTTTATACAAGTGCTGATTCTAATCTTTCAACACGACATATTAAAGGATTGCCATCGATAGAAATGATAACTTGGTGCACGGGAAATCTGTAAAGATAATTTCAAGTGCTTAAGAGACATTCCAGAGGTTATTATATTGTAGCTCCAAGATATCAGCAGTATTAGCTTTCAGAGCCTGTTCAACCTCCCTAGTGATGAAATTGATAAATATGAGCGTGTTACTGCGATGGAGCTGTCAAATCGGTGAACAAACGCTCCTGTGATCATTGCCACGAAGCCACACCCATCCCACTCGCGATAGAAGTTCAGAAAGAGAAAGTGTAGGCTATATAGAAATAATGATGCTCAAATTGAAAATCACTAAACAAAATGAGAACTTCTATCAGCCTAATCGAGGTTTAGATTACATCTCACATTCCAGTGTTCGAACTTGTAAACAAGGCTACATGGGATTTCTCTCAATGCATCTCCATGCAGCCAATGGCAATGTTCGCTTTAAGTGTAACGCCGGGAGCCGCTTGTGGATTTGACAGCTCTAATTCGGGTGTTGGCTAGTGCGCATCTGATAGAATCTAGCCCTAAAAAAAATTTTAAGCATCAACAACAAAAAAATTGGGAAAAAAGCAAAGCCCGAAAGTTACTTTTTTTAAAACTAAATAGATAAGCAATCAACAAACACTTATAATTCTGTCAAAATCGGAATTAACATCGAGGCTAATGAGATATTTTCAAAGCACTTAATTCCAGGCAGGATAATAATCAACATATAATAATATTACACAGTACTATATAAAATGTAAAGCAAATCAGATAAATGTTGAGTGCAATTCCACAAATCTGTTAAATAAACTGAGTATCTTAGTGTTGATTTGACGTTCAGTATGGAGTAAAATATTTTATTAAACTGTGTACAAGGGCTGGATTCAATCATTGTCGCGGAAGTTCCGCGGGAAAGTCGCCTTTAAATATAAAATCGAGCTATAACATGGACCTCCCCCGATTACTTCTACGATACGGATTGAATCCAGTCCCTAAGTGTATTATGTATCTTCAGTACATTACGTTAAAAGCCCTTCGCATTAATATAAAAAAATATTTGAAGTAAAAACAGGCAAAACCATTTGCAAAACAAACATATGCAACACAATCCACTCAAACCTAGATGTATATTTTGTCGGTAAAGATGACCGCTGCTCGATGACTAGTTTGAATCATACTAACATTATTTTCGAAGTTCAGCAAGGCTTGCCATGTTCGGCACTAATATTCCATGCCTGTGTATTTCATGTTTTATATGTAGACCTTGTGTTTTTACAATAAAGTAAGCAATAAAATCACACTTGATGTTTGTCTACATTTTTTAAAGCACTAGCTTCACATTATTTTAGATGTATTAGAACCCCTGTAGCTTATTAAACCCCGGCTTCCAACAAGACAGGATTTTGGAAGGCTGGCCACGTGAGACTAGGGGCTCGATTCAATCCGTATCGCCGAAGTTCAGCGCTATAGCACAAATGTAATTTAAGGCAATGTTCCTGCGTTCGCAGAGACTGCATTCACGGTAAACACTGCATATGTCATCTCAATCAGAAATGTTATTTCAAGCGTGCTAAGGCGCTGAAATGCTGCGATACGGATTGAATTGAGCCCTAGAACCCCTTAAAACCTGGCTTATTAGTTTCGTTTCGTGGTTCAGAGGAAGCCTACAGTGACAGCATATGCCTCAGGGATTCATAGTGAGATAGTAGAGAATGCACACATCCCACTATCTATTCAAAGCTAATTAACCAAAGAGGAAGAATACAGTCTTGTGGTAGTTGGAACCTGACAATAGAGGAACAGCATAGCTTTGCAGCATTCAAAATAAAGCAACAATACATAAGACAACAGGAATAAACAAGGCTTTAATGTAAATAAGGGCAATAGTTTAATTCTAATAAGTTAGTCTCATTTAGCAACATTTTTACTGACAAAATCAAAATGCACGCTTCTTCAGCACTCAACAATTAATAAAATGTAAATATCATTCTCTAATAATTTTGTTTACACACTTAAAACCAGTCACCAATTACAACGTGTATTCTCGCTCTTCCACAGGTTGCTCTCCAAGCAATATAATACAGATTGTGTACTTGAAAAGGTGCAGCTAGTTAATAAATGTACACCTAGGCTGGGATTCAATCTGAGGCGTGCTATAGAACAGACTAAGGTCATTTACGCTTAAGCCGACGTGCAGTGGTTACGGTGAATAGGATTTCCGCAAACGTCTGAGAAAATGTCTTAAAGGCGCATTGTCGGCTGTCTAGTGCGCTGCTCTATAACGCTCCTTGAATTTATTCCAGGCCCTAAAGACAGGGTATCTCAAACAAATCAAACGTTAGATATGTTATTGTCAACGGTAACATATTGTGAGTACAATCACACACACAACTAAATAAGGAATACACAAAACATGCAATAAACGTATGATATCACAAAACTGATACATATTGTACCCTTTCATACTGTATACTGATTTACTTATTGTACCCTTTTATACTGTATACTGATTTTCCTATTGTTGAGATGGGTGTAAAGGCCTCATCATTGTCACCACCAGAAAGCTTACAGGCATACGCGAATGACAAGGCAATAATTCTGAAAAAGCTCATCCTGAATCCTTCGTATATCTTTTGGTTGTTGAAAGCATCTACTCTGTGACAACTTAACTTATAAACATTGATAAATCATGTCAAACATAAAAACACATAACATTTGTTTTCTTTTGGAATTCATGATATCAAGCTCAATTGATTGATACAGTAAATGCATCATTAACAGCTGGTCCAGGGTCAAATGGTTGTTTAACTCAATGGTAAGGAGTAGGACAGGGGTTGAGAGAGATGACCCTAGAACAGATGTGAACTGCAAAATAACCATAACCTTGTTGTGCATTATGCTAACTTATAGTGTAGGATCCCTAGACGTGAAGCAGGTCTATGCGTTGTGAAGCTCATGCTCCTGCCCACTCCTGCCTACTGCGTCCGGGTTCGACAGAGGGTCCAAGTCGGCGAACAGGTTAAACCAGGCTGAAAGGTCTTTGGCGGTCTCTGGCGTCTCTGTACAATCAGAACCAGAGGTAAACCATCTCGCACAGTAAACTTGGATGTTGAACGGTAATGTCTTGTTTAATACAGGACTTCATCTGACTCAGACATTGTGCTATTCCTGGTAATATTTATACCCAACAAGTACTCCGAAAGCGCTCATAAACACATGTTCTTGCTGGAAACACATTTTTTTTAAACATTTTTATGAGCTAAACCCTTTCTTTCAATTCTATTCATATGTTTTACTCGTTTGGCCCAATCCTACCTCTCGCTGCTGTTGGCCTAGAGGGGTTCTGATTGGCTCCAGATGATTGCTCTGTTGCCTGGGAGATGGGCTGTGGAATGCTCGTGGCCCAATCTGGAAGGGAGATGGAGATTTAGACCCATCTTGTGGGGATACACATCCTTGCTTGATCCAGGAGACAATAAATTACTTTCACACAGAACTTTTGTGCAATAGACAAGAATATTACAATTATTGAACACTGCATGTCTTTACCAAATCTATGCATGTTCTCCAAAATACAATTGTCAGTCCATAACCATTTCAAAAGGTCAAATAAGGGGTACTTATTTATATTTGTCGAGTTTCACGCATGCACAAGTATGTATGCACAAGTATGTATGTATGTATGTATGTATAAGTGTGGTGTGAAATGGAAACTTATTTAATAATAAATTTAGATCCACATGAGGTTTAAAGATTACATTTCAGTATGACTGTTCACTTCACTAGCCCACACGGTGAATATAGACAAACACAAAAACAGATGAGGGACTAGTAGTCGCTGCCCAGACCCAGAGAGAAATGGAATGGAAAGAGATTAGCAATTAGCTATGGGTAAGCAAATCAAATAGCCAGTGTCAAATAGCCAGTGCCTATTACTTATACAGCTGTAGTTTAAAAAAATAATTTTAGGGCCACTTTTCTCTCAGTGTGGAAATAGTTACGCATGGTGAAAAAAAAAAGGTTTATTTGTTGAAGTGCTTATTCAGAGAGAAGAAAAACTGTCAAGGCTGACTGCACAGCCCTAATTATGTCATTTCTGGGCTCATTCATAAAATGTAACCAACCACAGGGTTGAATTTAATTACGCCAATAATACAAATTGATTCAATTGTCGCATGCTTCATACTCTGGTCAGGGCTTTCTCCTCAATTTAATCAAGGATGATCTTTTACATGCTTTCTCTCCACAAAACCCTGTGTTTTGGAAGAACTACACGGGGATGTTTCACATGGTTTGTTTTTCAATGAAGAGCAATGCAATCTGACCAATGAAGAAATATGCACAACAGTGTTGTATGATCTACAGTGTTTGACCTCTGACCTGAGAGCGAAGATTGGAGATTGTTCCTGCTCCTGTTCTGGTCCAGGAGGTGAGATGGGAGGAAGATGGAGGAGTCTTCCTCCTGCTGGGGTTCCACTAGGCCCCCTTTACTAGTGGCTCCGCTCCCCTGGTCCCCCTTACCAAACACCTCCTGCCACTCCTGTGAGAACTCGCCCTCATCCAGAGACGTGCTGCCCAGAATCTCATTTAACAGGGCCAAGCTGTCCCTCTCTCCACCTTCCTCCTGCTCTTGACTAGAGAAGGCTGAGAGAAGATCCTCAGGCCCTGGAATAACCAATCAAATACTGTGTTATTTAGAGGTGGGCAGTGGGGCCTAATAATGGGTAGTTGATTATATGTTTTTTTGAGGTGAAATAATTTCACATGATCTGTTGATATATTTTTCTCTGGTATTCATTTAGGACACATACATTGAGGTGGTGCTTCTGTACATTACCTGTCATTTGTCTATTAAGGTCAATTTCTTCAAAGAATTGTCCAGAAGGTGTCTTGGTTTGAGCTGCACAGGATGAGAGTGAAAAGTGCATGGTAACTTGGTTTAAGGCCTAGATTCAATCAAATTAAGCGTTAACCCAGATTCCATGCAGCCAATGGCAATGTCCGTGATAGGCATAATACCGGGAGCCACTTGAGGATTTGACAGCTCTAACACAATTCCACCTCAGACTGTCAACACAACAGCTATCTGGGTGTTGGGAATCTGATTTAATATAGCCCTAAATCCATCAATATAGAACAAGTGTGCGTTACAATGGCTTGTAAATTAGTTGAAATATTCACAAATACACCGTTGTCCGTTACCTTCTTCATTGGACTCTTCATTGGGATCTATTGAGATAAGTCTAAGGACAACAAAAAAACATGTTACATGTAGTGTACAGTATAGGATCCTGTGTAGCCTAATGTAAGACTTTAAATTAATTCTGTCATGTTGTACGGATTTCACTTACTGGTCATCTGCAGTCTCCTCAAGATCGGTCTTTGTTATGACTTTCTTCTCCCTCTTTTTCTTCGATCCCTGAGATGACAGTTTATCCATGGGGTCTTGGAGGCTCTGGAAGTAGAAGAATGACATACTGACAACGTCACAAGACATGACACTGACAACACCACCTTGTGCGTTCATCTAAGTGAGGCCTTATGGTGAAACACACCGTTCTTCGTTATTGTAAAGTAAAATACTGTACGGACACCTTTTGAGTATATCATAGATATATATAAACGGACTGTTCACCGTTTCCAAAATCCTGACAAAGATAAATACAGCTTTCAGAGGGATAGGACTCCTGAGTGACGCAGCAGTCTAAGGCACTGCACCTCAGCGCTAGAGGTGTCACTACAGACCCTAGTTCGATTCCAGGCTGTATCACAACCGGCCTTGAATGGGAGTCCCATAGGGCGGTTAGGGTTTAGCCGGGGTAGGCAGTCATTTTAAATAAGAATTTGTTCTTAGCTGACTTGCCTAGTTAAAGGTTAAATGAAATAAAACAAATATGATAGAGGCCTCCCTCACCTTGATTGTAGAGAACTCATATTGCTGGCAGCCCTTAAAGCTCTCATGAATGGCAGCCATAGTGTGAGACGTCTTCTCCCAGAAGTGCAACAGGGTGGTCTGAAACACACAAATACATATTAGCAGAAGGCTGTAGCCAACAATTACTATTATGCAATAATTGTTATTTTACTTTCTGTGCATACACCACTCCTTGATATTCTGGTGTACCTGGTATGTGGTTAAAACATGAGAAAGCAGATTGCAGCGGCTGGCTCCTAATAAATCGACTTTCTGGCAGACATCATTCTTCAGTTTGTCAAAGCTTGTTTTAGTGGTTCGCACCTGCACTTGAACCTGAGATGAGAGGAGATATTACTCAACAGAAGGAAGACAGGATCATAACATTGAATAAAGATCACACATGAGAATACACAGATGTTGCAACTGAAGTCTTTCTCACTCAAGATAACCCTTGAGTGCAACCAACACAAAACATGCCTTTCCCCTAGTTCCCATGAATCAGCTCCATACTAAAGAACACAATCACACACAAGTTTACAGTAAATTGCACCATCTAGTGGTGAATATAACAATTTCCATTTTCTGTTTGATTCTATGAAATTCTGATTTAAATTCACTCTAAAGAAACAGGTACAAATGCTTAATCAATCTGGCCCACCGACTTCATTCTTACTGTTTAAACGGTCCTTCGTCCTGATACGATTGAGACCTCTCTCTAAAGAGAGTATGCTAACCTTGCGGAATTTCTCCATCTGTTTGTGTGTGTCTGGATCGAGCTCCTGGGATACGTCCTTCATCCAGAGCAGTGCTCCACGGTATTCCGTCCTGGACTGTTCCATGCGGTTCACCGTCAGCCAGGTGTCAGAGATGGCCCGGTATCGGAAAGTCTCCACCTCCTGGTAGAGGCGAGACAAAGGACTACGCAGCGACAGCCTGAGGGGGGACAAAAAGACTGTCGTCAACAGAGAACAAATCCACTCATCCAAATGAAGTGCAGCTGACACAATGTGGATGAGTGAGTGAAGAGCAGCAGCTGGACGAAAATATACATTTAGAAAGATGATTGTCTGTTCACTTTTTTCCCCCTGTTGTTAACCTTATTTCTGCTCCTGAATCTTTTTGACTGGGTTATTGTCACTAAAGCTTAAAGATGGAGCGGCAAACAGTAAGTCAAAATTAACTGATAAACCTTTACCTAAACATGGATTATCATAGCACTCTCTCAATGAGTCATCAGTTTCTATTCAAACACTCTGGGTACTGTGTTGATACAGTACAGGCCCATGTCTGTCGGAATACAAAGCTGTCACTGTATGCCGTTTTCTTTCTCTTTTTGTCTCTCTACACAGCAGACTCCTAGCCTGTCCCTTAGGAGCCAATTGACGCAATCTTCTACCTTCTCCTCTGTAAGAGGGAGACTACCATCATAGGCAGCATGAGTTTCAAGTTCATTTTCACCATCAAAAAAAAAAAGTACCTATATAAATATGGCATTCCATGCATCATCACATTTGCAGACTTACGTAAGATAGCCTACTATTCATAATGTGATGAGTAGATTGAATAGTCATGATATAGGCTAATAATATAACTCAATCACTGTTCGCAAAAAAAGACTGTTCAATGCACAGCTGAGCGCGTAGTGACGTAGAGCTATAGGCTATATCAGATATGTTTCTTCTTTCTTTGCACGGGAAAAAAATGTGGCCTTTCATAAACACATTTCATGCAATTCTACTACACTTTATAAGCAGAATATTTTTCATAAATACGACTAAAGTTACAGGGTAACCTACTCTGCTGAGAATGACAAACATCAATAAAAATGGAAAGAGACACAAATACTTACAATATGACGTCCATCTAACCCAGAAGAGGTAATTATTGTCCAAAAACAAAAACTTCCAAGTGGCACTAATCAGTGAAAACTCACCGGGGATATATAGCGGATGATGCTGATAAGTGTGTTCGCTCAATTATGTTGAGAATTTTGATATCTAAAAGATGGTATTTTCAGCGTTCTCTTTACAGCAATAGCCATTTGCTTTCAAAACGATGTTTTCCCGTGATTGGATTTTGAAATGTTGCAATATGCCTGGCTAGGCCTCTGCGTTTCACTGACAGTCGTAACTCAACAATCATCAATTTGGTATTTGCCGCACAAGCTGCAGAAATTGCGGGCCCTTCCCGACTGTAGGCAATGCGATTTAAAACAATTCACAGCCAATCTTTTTTTACACTTAGAAGATGCTCTTATCCAAAGCGACTTACAGGTACAATTAGGGTAAAGTGCCTTGCTCAAGGGCACTAAACACATTTTTCACCTAGTCGGCTCAAGGATTCAAACCAGCGACCTTTCAGTTACTGGCCCAACACTCTTAACAGCTAGGCTACCTGCCACCAATTTTAAAAGAAGATAATGATCCTCTGTGGCCAAATCATGCTTTCTGGTGTAGTAGCCTATTTTGAATGATTACATTTTTTTGTATAGACAGGAGTAGGCTAATTAGGCTATATCATTTTGCCAATTTAATTCTCCTAGCCTTATGGACACGCCGCCTATGACTACTATCCTACATGTCTGTTTCACTACACTAGTAGTCTGTCTTGTCTCCTCTGGTAGAGGGAGACAGACATGCAGGATAGTAGTCTGTCTCTCTATCTTGTAATGTGAGCCCCCTATTCTCTCTGTCTATCTATCTACACTGCAATATCCAGTGTGTCGGTCTGTCCTCTGGTAGTGTGGTCCAGGTACAAACCTCTGCTGGGAGGAGAAGCAGAGGGCCTTCCCGGTAGCCTGCATGATCTTCCCAGCCCTGGTCCGGTCCTGGGAGCCCTGTGAGCGCAGGAACCGCCCCAACTCATTCTCCTCCTGGGATAGAACTGAAGAGGAGGGATAGAACCACATGGTAGAACTCAGAAGATTGAACAGGGCTTTAGAATCCGGGTCCAGAAGAACCTTGGTTATCCAGATGTAACTGGGTCCGACATGGAAGCGGGTGCCGGATGTGAGGGTGGAAAGACTCACAGCAGATTCTTCTCTGGTACTGCTCGATCACCTTCAATAGCTCCATGCACGTCCTCTGGACGGAGTGAAACACCTACAATGCCATGGAAAAATGACTTATGCCAGTCAACAAATACTTATGCATTTTATGCAAATCTTGAACAATCATCTGCCTATGTTATGTGATGAACAGAGGTTGATACTTGATATTGTCAGCTCAGGTCTTTGGTAATTGGCACAACAGTTGTCTGTATCCATGACAATGTATCCATGACAATGTATCCATGACAATGTAACAAAACAGATTAGAAGCATTTGATCTGTGAAGCTAACCTCCAGTTTGCCATCCAGGTCTGCGTCTGACGCCACGACATGTTCGTCCTCTTTCTTTCCCGTGACCTTGATGATCTTCTGTTTGGTTTTCCAGTACTTTTGCTGGAACTTGTTCACAACAGACGAGTCTTGGCTTTCAATAAAGCGGTCAAAATACTCCCGCGAGTAGCCACCACTGCAATGACATCCGAAACAGTCAAAGTCTTGTTACTTTATCAACCATAAGGCAAAGAACAAATACATTTGTGATGTTAATTAAAAGATGGTGAGTGTTTGTGTACTCACTAATTTCCCCTCTCCATTTTGTCAGGTTACCTGTAACGTAGGTTATGTGTTATGTCATGGCTTTGCAGGCCAACTTCAACTCCATTCACCAGGTAGGTCTGGACCAATGGTGTTCACAGTGGACTAAAACTGTACGAGTTTCTACCTGCCCATTGGTTGAGGTCAAATATTAACCAAAAGTAGCTACTGTGAAAACAAAGTTGACACCCAACACCATTTTGAAAAGTGCACCTGCTGCCGTGCTTGTTATCCTTGACAGTCATGGGCATGTTAGTGGACTCATTATCTTGCTCGATAGACAGTTAAAAACAAAACAATTAATTTTTTTAATTGAGAAATAGGTAGGATGGATATATATATTCAATAACCATTTACAAAATTAAACAAGGCTCAACCTATCTTGCTAGTCTAGTCTGTAGGCTAACAGTGCAGACCTGAAAGGGCCTGGCAATACTGTCACGATTCAGCAGCCTCTGATAATAAGGTACCTGGTTTTAGGCCTGTCGCTGACAAGGCAAGCACGCACCTTGTTCAATACATTATCATCATCAGATAGCCAAGGATAATGCCATAACAGAAGATGTATAATAAGATGATTCCTGCATATGAATGAATGCAATGTCCGGTTTACTCGGCCGCCGTACCAGAATAAACAGAACGCTTCGCATCATCAGCGTATGTGAACCAGACTGCCCTCTCCATATTCTTATAGCCGCCAATAAACGCCTATTGACCAAAAGCAATTAATTTACATTGAAAATCACATACCTTGCTGTGTTGATAGCCTACCATTCAGCTATACCCAACGTCCATACATTTATTCTACTATTATTGATTAGGCTACACAGTGTAACCAGCATCTCATTCTGTTGAATACAATCCTTGCGCTGAATGATCGATGACGTCATGTAACAACGCACCAAACTCGCTCCCATAAAAAGGGTGCAGTCGCGTGTGTTGATCAAATATTTGGGATTAGCAAATAATACGGAAGGCGACAGGTTTGCATGAATTTCCTCCCTGCAGTACATAAGTGTTCGTCGTGAGAAAAAAAATACGTTACAAATAATGTTTTGGGTGGAAACAATTTGCATACATTTTTTATTGTAGGCCTATGTGAACTGTTGTGGCCTTATGGACACGGTTGATAGTAAATATGAGAAATTACACTAAATGGGGACAGTAGGTAAAAATAGCTTGATGCCCACTACAGAGGACATTTACTAACAAGCTCCTATTTAATGTGGAAAAATAATAATATTACACTGCTCTGAAAACTCACCTAACTATTCCTACAATATGTACATGTTAAGCTCTGTTTATACCTGGTTCTAACTTGCATCCTTTGTCCCTCATCTTCAGACAGGTGCAGACGATTAAAAGATGCATTGTGATCGGACTTTCCAGACCTCGGAGGTAGTCAGGCACGCATTGGTCGAGATCCCCTGCTCAAACGTTGCATGGGCATCAACCAATGGTTGTGTGTTACGTCATCGACTGACAGATTGTCATAACGTATGATGTGGTTAGCTGATACCTAAAATACATGTTCTTTCCATGTAAGATCTGGCAGCAGTCAGCAACGCCTGAGGATATGGACAGTGAAACCATTTAAATCATCATGATCCCGCCTGCTAATCACTGCCAGGTGACACAATTGATTTATGACATCATTATCTGTCTTAAAATAAATAAATACATATTATTGAAGAAGGCACAGCCATACCGTAACGTTGGTGTTTTACTCAATAAATTACTGGGAGTTTATATAGAATGTGCGACACTCAAAATAATTGTATCAGGGTGTGCTCCAGCGATGCTTTTTATTAGATCAATATCTGTTTTTAAATAAATAAATATTATATATTGAAAGAATAGCTGCCAAATAACTTTCATACAGGGAGGGACCAGGAAATCTGGTCGCAATGCAGACACAGTGGACTGATATGAGACACATTTTAATACCACGTGTATACCACAGGAGGTTGGTGGCATCTTCATTTGGGAGGACGGGCTCGTGGTAATGGCTTGAGCTGAATAGGTGGAATGGTAGCAAATACATCAAACACATGGTTTCCATTTGCTCTATTCCACCCATTATTATGAGCCGTCCTCCCCTCAGCAGCCTCCACTGGAGTAGACATATTTACCACCACAAAGTGTCTATTTACCATCTATTTACCACCACAAAGCGAAGCTGGCACTAAGACCGCTCTCAACCAACTCTATAAGGCCATAAGCAAAGAAGAAAATGCTCACCCAGAAGCGACGCTCCTAGTGGCCGGGGACTTCAATGCAGGCAAACTTAAATCAGTTTTACCAAATTTTTACCAGCATGTCACGTGTGCAACCAGGGAAGAAAAAAAATCCTAGACCACCTTTACTCCACACACAGAGATGCATACAAAGCTCTCCCCCACCCTCCATTTGGGAAATCTGACCACAATTCTATCCTCCTGATTCCTGCTTACCAGCAAAAACTAAAGCAGGAAGTACCAGTGATTCGCTCAATACGGAAGTGGTCAGATGACGTGGATGCTACACTACAGGACTGTTTGCTAGCACAGACTGGAATATTTTCCGGGATTCATCCAATGGCATTGAGGAATACATCACCTCAGTCACCGGATTCATCAATAAGTGCATCGATGACGTCATCCCCACAGTGACTGTACATACATATCCCAACCAGAAGCCATGGATTACAGGCAACATCCGCATCGAGCTAAAGGCTAGAGCAGCCGCTTTCAAGGAGCGGGAGACTAATCCAGATGCTTATAAGAAATCCCGCTATGCCCGCAAACAATCAAAGCGTCAATACAGGATTAAGATTGAATCCTACTACACCGGCTCTGACACTCGTCAGATGTGGCAGGGCTTGAAAACAATTACGGACCACAAAGGGAAACACAGACGCAAGCTGCCCAGTGATGCGAGCCTACCAAACGAGCTAAATGCCTTTTATGTTCGCTTTGAGGCAAGCAACACTGAAGCATGCACGAGAGCACCAGCTGTTCTGGATGACTGTGTGATAACGCTCTCGGTAGCCGATTTGAACAAAACCTTTAAACAGGTCAACATTCACGAAGCCGCTGAGCCAGACGGACTACCAGGACGTGTACTCAAAGCATGCGCGGACCAACTGTCAAGTGTCTTCACTGACATTTTCAACCTCTCCCTGACCAAGTCTGTAATACCTACATGTTTCAAGCAGACCACCATAGTCCCTGTGCCCAAGGAAGCAAAGGTAACCTGCTTAAATGATTACCGCCCCATGAACTCACATCGGTAGCCATGAAGTGCTTTGAAAAGCTGGTCATGGCTTACATCAACAGCATCCTCCCGGACACCCTAGACCCACTCCAATTCACATACCGCCCCAACAGATCCACAGATGACGCAATCTCAATTGCACTCCACAACGCCCTTTCTCACCTGGACAAAAGGAACATCTATGTGAGAATGCTGTTCATCGACTACAACTCAGCGTTTAACGCCATAGGGCCCACAAAGCTTAGGGCCCACGTAGGGCCCACAATCACTAAGCTAAGGACTCTGGGACTAAACACCTCCCTCTGCAACTGGATCCTGGACTTCCTGACGGGCTGCCCCCAGGTGGTAAGAGTAGGCAGCAACATGTCTGCCACGCTGATCCTTAACACTGGGGCCCCTCAGGGGTGTGTACTTAGTCCCTTCCTGTATTCCCTGTTCACCCACGACTGCGTGGCCAAACACGACTCCAACACCATTATTAAGTTTGCTGATGACACAACAGTGTTAGGCCTGATCACCGACAACAATGAGACGGCCTAAAGGGAGGAGGTCAGAGAACTGGCGTGGGGGGCCTGGTGTCAGGACAACAACCTCTCCCTCAACGTGAGCAAGACAAAGGAGCTGATCGTGGACTACAGGGAAAGGCAGGCCGAACAGGCCCCCATTAACATCGACGGGGCTGTAGTGGAGCGGGTCCACATCACCAACAAACTATCATGGTCCAAACACACCAAGACAGTCATGAAGAGGGTACGACAAAACTTTTCCCTCTCAGGAGACTGAAAAGATTTGGCATGGGCCCCCAGATCCTCAAAAGGTTATACAGCTGCACCATCGAGAGCATCCTGACCGATTGCATCACCGCCTGGTATGGCAACTGCTTGGCATCTGACCGTAAGGCGCTACAGAGGGTAGTGCGAACGGCCCAGTACATCACTGGGGCCAAGCTTCCTGCCATCCAGGACCTAAATAATAGGCGGTGTCAGAGGAAAGCCCATAAAATTGTCAGAGACTCCAGTCACTCAAGTTATAGACTGTTTTCTCTGCTACCGCACGGCAAGCGGTACCGGAGTGACAAGTCTAGGACCAAAAGACTCCTCAACAGCTTCTATCCCCAAGCCATTAGACTGCTGAACAATTCATAAAAATCGCCACCAGACAATTTACATTGACCCCCCCTTGTACACTGCTGCTACTTGCTGTTTGTTTGTTACCTATGCATAGTCACTTCAGCCCCCACTTACATGTACAGATTACCTCAACTAGCCTGTACCCCTGCACACTGATTCGGTACCGGTGCCCCTGTATATAGCCTCGTTATTGTTATTCTTATTGTGTTACTTTTTATTATTACTTTTTATTTTAGCCTACTTGGTAAATATTTTCTTCTTCTTGAACTGCACTGTTGGTTAAGGGCTTGTAAGTAAGCATTTCACGGTAAAGTCTACATTTGTTGTATTCGTCGCATGTGGCAAATAAAGTTTGATTTGATTTGATTTCTGAAAATGTGGGCACAATCAAAATGTGAACTAGATCAGGACAGGAGGGGGGGGGGGGGGCGCTAGAGAGCGTGCTATGGAGTAGACGTGCTTTGCTAGAGCTCGGCTCTATTTTGAAACAAATTAATATTTATCTTTTAAACTCTCACAACCTATAACTTCAAACACTGACAATATGACAAAGGCACCAAAAAAGGGGGCGCTAAACAAGATAATTTGAATGAGATAGACAACGAACCAATTTCAACATCACCGACCCACGAGGAGTTAGCTGAAGATGCTAGCTCCCAAGAGTTCCCCACAGATCTTACTCAACGTGACATACTGGCTGCTATAAACTCACTAAGCAAGAAGGTGGACATAAGGTTGGCTGATATTTCAAAGAGTATTGGGACTTTGACTGAAACTGTGAAGGCAACTAAGGGAAGGGTGCATGAGGTTGAGCAGACGACAGTCGATCACGAGGCCAGGCTACAGGACATCGAGAACGCAACGCTCAAAAATGACAACAAACCCCTGAAAGCCCGATTGGAAATGCTTGAGTCGCATTCAAGACGCCAGAACATCCGAATATTTGGGATCCAGGAGGACACTGAAAAAGGGAAACCCACTGAATTCGTCTCGGGGCTGCTACTGGCATTGCTGGGGAGTGAACACTTCAAAACGGCCATCCTGATCGACGCGTACACAGATCACAGGCAACGAAGCCGGCCAAGGGCGCGCCACCAAGGCCATTCATTGTACGGCTGCACTATCCCCAGACCAGGGATCTCATCCTCAAGCGGGCTAGTCAAAAGTTCCCCCTTAACTACAACGGAGCCAGGGTGTCTTTCTACCCAGATATTACTTTGGAGGTGAGGAACCAATGGATAGTGTGATGAGTTACGCAACAAATGCAAGGCGGCCAACATCAGACATGAATTCCTCTTCCCAGCCCGGTTTAAGGTGACAGTCGAGGGATCAACACGTACGTTTGACAGCCCAAAAGAGGCCGATCTGTCTTGTCAAGCAAGTTCCCTGGCTGAGGATACAGAACGGCTTGGTCAACCGGCTAAATGACCAAATACAGGCCAGGAATGTGTTTGAATTTCCTGCCTATATCTTTTCGATCAGAAATTGGGACTTATATGATGGGTGAAATGTTGTGCCTTATATAGCATTATTTAGCCTATCATGTTTTACCGCCACTCACCCCCCTCACGTGAGAGTTAAGTGTTATTTAATATTAGTTTATATGCGTGTTATGTTTGTTCCTTATATAATGACAAACCGGGGCGTAGGTTTAACTACTTTTAATGAACATATACTTCAGCTAGAAAACTTCATGTTTAGCCATGCAAGCGTTAACCAGCTTTAACCAGCTGCTTCCCGCATAGCCTGCTGGGTAACGTAGTCTAAATGCTATTAACACGTAACAACACAATGCGGAGCATCTGTAGATGACGAGTTAGTTGAAGCTGTATGTCTATACACCCTAATGTTTGTGTGTTAGTCAAGGAGTGCTTCGTTTGGGGAAGTCACTCAGTAAAGGGACGGGAGGGGGGATGGGGTCTGTGTTTTATGTTCACATTTATTAATACAGATGGCATGACAAGCTCCCGCACGGAGGGACGTTTTTCTTTTGGGCTTTGTATGACAGCAACAATTTGCTCTAAAATAAGAAATGCCACATAGTGACGGAGCACAGAGTAGACCTGGTGGAATAAAGATAGTCAGCTGGAACTGTAATGGCTTAGGGCATGTCGTGAAACGAGCTGCGGTTTTTTCTCATCTTAAATCACTGGGGGCTGACATAGTGCTTCAAGAAACTCATATTAAACGCTCCACTCAGGCCAAGCTACGAGTCGGCTGGATCGGTCAGATATACCAGTCTAACTTTGATGCAAACGCAAGAGGGGTAGCAATCCTGATAAGGAAAAACATTCCTTTTGTTTACTCATCCTCGATTTCAGATCCTAATGGTCGGTATATTATTGTGGCTGGTACACTGAAATGGAAACCAATAAACTTGGTCAATTTATATGGACCCAACTTCGATGATCCATTATTTTTTCAAAGGGTATTTAAGGCCATACCAAATATCTCGGATACAAGTGTTACTGTTGGAGGTGACTTTAATTGTACGTTAGATCCTCTTTTAGATAAACAGTTATCAAGGTCACTTCAACAATCAAATGCCAGTGTCTGTCTAAATACATTGATGACAAACCTTAACAGTGTTGATTTTTGGAGGCTGATGCACCCAACAGATAGGGATAATTCATTATTTTCATCAGTTCATAATTCATATTCCAGAATTGACTAATTTCAGCAGCTGCGTCGGTTACCGATCACCCTATTCTAATTACGGACCACTCTCCTCTGTCCATGGTTGCTGAAACTCGACCATATGTCGACAGGTCGGCGACCGTGGCGCTTAGACGCATACCTGTTGAAAGATGAGGCTTTTTGTCAGTATTTGAAGGAGCTGATTGCCTTTTTCCTCGGAGCTAACGACACGGGGGATGTTGACGACTCCACCCCTTGGGAATCTCTAAAGGCTGTGATTAGAGGTTACATTATTTCTTATACATCAGAGAGGAAGAAACGCGCCAATACTAGGCTGAGAGAAATTGAAAGAGAGTTAGGGGAACGGAACGTTTTTAGGACGAATTCCTCGAATACAGGCCCTGAGAAGATCACAAAGTTGAAATATGAATACAATACCATCCTTTCGAAACGGGTGGGCTCTTTACTTGCTAGAACGCAACAAAGTTATTTTGAACTGGGTGACAAACCACATAAATTATTAGCAAGACAGCTAAGGCATGTACAGGCATCTAGAGCTATTCACAAAATAAAAGACAAGAAGGGTAAAATAGTAACACATCCGCAGGATATTAATAAATGCTTTGCGCCGTTTTACTCAGAGCTATATCAATCAAAATGCGATGCTACTGATCCACAAACTATGGAACGCTTTCTCGCTGAATGTGAACTTCCTAAACTAGACAGGGGGGCAACTGCTGCACTCGATGCTGGGATAACTTTAGAGGAAATGAACACAGCGATAGCACAATTTCCAAACAGCATGGCCCCTGCGCCCGATGGATATGTAATAGAATTCTATAAGAAGTACTGCGCCAGTCTAGCTCTACTTATGTTGCAAATGTTTAACCTCTACGGGCCACGGGGGCAGTATTGAGAATTTTGAAAAAAATATGTGCCCATTTTTAACTGCCTCCTACACCAACTCAGAAGCTAGGATATGCATATTATTAACACATTCGGATAGAAAACACTCTGAATTTTCTAAAACAGTTTGAATGGTGTCTGTAAGTATAACAAAACTCATATTGCAGGCAAAAACCTGTGAAAAATAGATTAAAAAAAATGAGAATTTTGTGACTGTACTATTTAGTGTCATTGTTTTAAAGATACCACAGTGAGAAAGGATTCAGTTCGCAACTCCTACGGCTTCCACTAGATGTCAACGATCTTTAGAAAGTTGTTGGAAGCATCTGTCATGAATACAGACCGAATTAGAAAGCTTACAAGTTGACACGTCATCACTTCATTTTTTGCGCCTGCGCATGAATCTGAGAAGAGTGTCTTCGTCATTATCGTTTATTCTAGACACTTGATAGGTTGTGTGAAAATATTACTGATGTTTACTGATGTTTCACGTTAAAAATGGACCAAAAGATGAATGCTAAACAACGTTTGACATGTTTAAACAAACGTAAATAGATTATTTACTAGGTTTTCTTTAGCTTTTCGACGTGACTTTACACTGCCCACCTCATTTTGTGGGAGCCTACTGAACGCTAACTATTTGGACATAAATTATGAACTTTGTCAAAAGAAACCACATTTGTTCTGGACCTGGGATCTCTGGCAGCGCCTTCTGATGGAGATAATCAAAGGTAAGGGGATATTTAGAATGTTATTATCGATATTAGATGATGCTAATGCTAACGGTATAGCTTAGCTTAGCATATAGCTTATTGTTGTTAGCATAGTACCCAGTTTATGCAAAATGTGATTTCCCAGTAAAGTTATTTTGAGATCTGGCCATTCGGTAGCAATTACGAGATGATAATATATTATTCTTTGAATGACAATATTATAATTTACCAATGTTTTCGAATAGTAATTCCGTGATTTGTAATGCTGGATTCACTGGGAGCATTCGAGCCGAAAAAAATTCTGAATTTCACCGCGACTGTAAATGCTGTTTTTGGATATAAATATGAACTTGATGGAACTAAAAATGCATGTATTGTATAACATAATGTCCTATGAGTGTCATCTGATGCAGATTGTCAAAGGTAAGTGCATAATTCTAGCTAGTTTTCTGTCTGTTGATGCCCTTCTTTGAATTGGCTAAACATTACACGCAGCTATTGTCAATGTACTCTCCTCACATAACCTAACTTTATGCATTCTCCGTAATGCCTCTGAAAATCGGACAGCGTGGTTAGATTTAGGAGATATATCTTTCAAATGGAGGAAAATAGTTGATTATTTGATTATTTGAAATGATTACTCTTGCAGTTTTGAATTCCCCGCCATGGTCACATGACAATGAATCCCAATACCGGGATAAGATCGGGATAAGATCCTCAACAATCCAAAGACAATGCCAAACTCCCGCAAACACTGTATGAGGCTACAATAGCACTGGTCTCGAAAAAAGATAGAGATTCCATGGAGATGCCGTCTTATCGCCCCGTGTCGTTACTCCCCATAGAAAATAAGGTGTTGACAAAGATATTGGCAAACCGATTGAAAAAATGCACTGCTCAAAAAAATAAAGGGAACACTTAAACAACACAATATAACTCCAAGTCAATCACACTTCTGTGAAATCAAACTGTCCACTTAGGAAGCAACACTGATTGACAATACATTTCCCATGCTGTTGTGCAAATGGAATAGACAACAGGTGGAAATTATAGGCAATTAGCAAGACACCCCCAATAAAGGAGTGGTTCTGCAGGTGGTGTCCACAGACCACTTCTCAGTTCCTATGCTTCCTGGCTGATGTTTTGGTCACTTTTGAACGCTGGCGGTGCTTTCACTCTAGTGGTAGCATGAGACGGAGTCTACAACCCACACAAGTGGCTCAGGTAGTGCAGCTCATCCAGGATGGCACATCAATGCGAGCTGTGGCAAGAAGGTTTGCTGTGTTTGTCAGCGTAGTGTCCAGAGCATGGAGGCGCTACCAGGAGACAGGCCAGTACATCAGGAGACGTGGAGGAGGCCGTAGGAGGGCAACAACCCAGCAGCAGGACCGCTACCTCTGCCTTTGTGCAAGGAGGAGCAGGAGGAGCACTGCCAGAGCCCTGCAAAATGACCTCCAGCAGGCCACAAATGTGCATGTGTCTGCTCAAACGGTCAGAAACAGACTCCATGAGGGTGGTATGAGGGCCCGACATCCACAGGTGGGGTTGTGCTTACAGCCCAACACCGTGCAGGACGTTTGGCATTTGCCAGAGAACACCAAGATTGGCAAATTTGCCACTGGCGCCCTGTGCTCTTCACAGATGAAAGCAGGTTCACACTGAGCACATGTGACAGACGTGACAGAGTCTGGATACGCCGTGGAGAACGTTCTGCTGCCTGCAACATCCTCCAGCATGACCGGTTTGGCGGTGGGTCAGTCATGGTGTGGGGTGGCATTTCTTTGGGGGGCCGCACAGCCCTCCATGTGCTCGCCAGAGGTAGCCTGACTGCCATTAGGTACCGAGATGAGATCCTCAGACCCCTTGTGAGACCATATGCTGGTGCGGTTGGCCCTGGGTTCCTCCTAATGCAAGACAATGCTAGACCTCATGTGGCTGGAGTGTGTCAGCAGTTCCTGCAAGAGGAAGGCATTGATGCTATGGACTGGCCCGCCCGTTCCCCAGAGCTGAATCCAATTGAGCACATCTGGGACATCATGTCTTGCTCCATCCACCAACGCCACGTTGCACCACAGACTGTCCAGGAGTTGGCGGATGCTTTAGTCCAGGTCTGGGAGGAGATCCCTCAGGAGACCATCCGCCACCTCATCAGGAGCATGCCCAGGCGTTGTAGGGAGGTCATACAGGCACGTGGAGGCCACACACGCTACTGAGCCTCATTTTGACTTGTTTTAAGGACATTACATCAAAGTTGGATCAACCTGTAGTGTGGTTTTCCACTTTGATTTTGAGTGTGACTCCAAATCCAGACCTCCATGGGTTGATAAATTGGATTTCCATTTCTTATTTTTGTGTGATTGTGTTGTCAGCACATTCAACTATGTAAAGAAAAAAGTATTTAATAAGATTATTTCATTCATTCAGATCTAGGATGTGTTATTTTAGTGTTCGCTTTATTTTTTTGAGCAGTGTATGTTTCTGACATCATACACCCTGACCAGACAGGTTTTATCCCGGGCCGACATATATACTACAATTTGAGACGCCTTTTCAACGTAATGTATCATGATCATAAAGTTGAGGCAGTGGTATTAGCTCTTGATGCAGAGAAGGCTTTTGATCAGATTGAGTGGAAGTATATGATGTCAGTTCTGGAGCATTTTGGGTTTGGAAATGAATTTATTAATTGGATAAGAATTATTTATGCACACCCAATGGCGTCCGTGGTAACCAATCAAGAAATGTCGCAGTCATTCCACCTGTTCAAAGGCTGCCGACAGGGACAATCTACCCCATTTAGAACAGTGATGGACAAGTTCACATGCCTTGGCATTGTAGTGACAAGAGACCTTGATCAGCTATTGAAAGCGAATTGGGTCATGAAAATTTATCAGCTTAAACAAAATATAGATTTTGGAAAACTCTGCCTATTTTTTAAATTTATTTATACCTTTATTTAACTAGGCAAGTCAGTTAAGAACAAATTCTTATTTTCAATGACGGCCTAGGAACAGTGGGTTAACTGCCTTGTTCAGGTGCAGAACGACAGATATTGTACCTTTTCAGCTCGGGGATTAAATCTCGCAACCTTTCGGTTACTAGTCCAACGTTCTAACCACTGGGCTACGCTGCCGCCCCTATCTCCTTGGTTGGTCGTATAAACACTATTAAAATGGTTGTCCTACCCAGGTTTCTTTACCTCTTCCAATGTCTACCCAATTTCATACCACAAAGCTATTTTAAGAAACTGGATTCAATAGTAATTCCATTTTTATGGGATAACAAGGCAGCCAGAATTTCAAAGAAGCATTTATGCAGGTACAAGATAGAGGGGGGCTTTGGCCTTCCTCACTTTAAACTGTATTATTGGGCTGCTAATCTGAACATTGTGTCTTTCTGGAGGGAAAGTTTACCTGAGATGTGACAGAATGATATGCCTTCATGGCTTTTGATTGAGCAGGCCTCCTGTCAACGTTCCTCACTCCCTGCACTTGTTAATAGTCCATCATATGTGAAAAAAAGCCACTAATGGCTCTAATCCAGTCATTTGTCATACTCTTAGGATCTGGAAACAGATTAGGCATTTTCTTAACATACCCACTGTATACATTGTCAGCCCGATTTGCCAGAATCATGCTTTCCACCCTGCATTGGATGATATGGTGTTTTCACAGTGGAGGGAGAAGGGGCTCACAACAATTGGTAATTTATACATGGATGGTCAGTTAGCTTCATTTCAACAATTACAGGGAAAGTTCAACATGCCAACAACACATTTTTTCAGATACCTCCAAATCAGGAATTTCTTAAGGACACATCCCACAGTATGGCATTAAGACAAATAATCCTACATTAGATAACCTGATCCTTGGCAAACCCCATTCAAAAGGTTCGGTCTCTAGACGGTATGATCTGCTACAGGCCCACATAGAGGTATCCACAGACACTATTAAAAGGGCTTGGGAACAAGAACTTGGTTCAGAAATCTCAGATGAGGACTGGGTAGAAGCTCTCAGGAATATAAACCACAGTTCAGTGAATGCCAGACACAACCTTGTTCAGTTTAAGGTGATACACAGGTTACATTACTCAAAAGTGAAACTGCATAAAATATTCCCGGACACCTCACCACTGTGTGAGAGGTGCAAGCAGGATGAGGGGACGTTGACCCACTTATTTTGGACATGTCCTAAGTTACATGCTTACTGGGCTCTCATTTTAGATTACTTCTCTAAAGCCTTCGATAGAGTTCTCGCCCCAGATCCATTGATCACTCTGTTTGGTTACAGTTGAAGGGAATAACCAGGAGGGGAAGGCTGTCTCTCTTTGTACTCTATTAGCCAAAAGGTTCGTATTGCAATTTTGGAAATTGGAGACTGTACCTACCTTTGAAATGTGGTTACGGGATTTAGGGAATGTAATACATATGGAAAAGATACGATACACTACCTCCGATAGAAGTCCATTGTTTTACAAAATATGGCAGCCGATACTGGCTAAATGGTCTCGTCCCGCTTCATAACTGGGTTGATGATCAGCTGCTACTCTGTGCTGTACTCCACTCAATATTTCTTTTTGGCTTAACTACACTGCTTGTAATGACTATATGCTGTCTTCTTATACATGTACCACCTAATAGGATTTTGTTTTATTTTGTGTATGTGTGAGTTAAGTTTTGTCTTGTCATCTAAATTGGCCATCCCATTCAACAGTACAATGAATGTCAATGTTTGTATTGCTGTCTTTTTTAATAGATTTTGTTATTGGAAAATAATAAACATATTATAAAAAAAGATCAGGACAAAGGACACATTACAGCACCAGGTATAAACGAGGCTTCAGAAACAATTTGAATATCAAAGTCACAAACATTATAATTACACAATTACACACACTTACCATAAAATGTGCTAATTGTGATGCTAACCATTTTGATGAACCAGGAATAAGAAATGATCAAGGTGACACCCCTACACATGTGATATCATTGAAAAGCCCAGAATGTCCTCTCAAAGGTAAAACAGGACCTAACACAGGGGCATGTATGGCCATAGAGCTAAGGAACAAAAATTAATGTCCATTAGAGAGGACAAAAATGAACTGCTGGGTCTCAGGAGGATATGACATCATGACCCTATGATGAATTGATTAACAAATAAATACAAAATATAGTCAAGGGACAGCCCTTTGAAAGACAATGAGAGCGAGAGAAAGAGAGAGATGTGAAGAATGCAACAACCTTGGAATTTGTTTTAGAAACCTAATCCAACCAAAAACAAAGAGACCCAGAAAACCTTAATTAACTTATGCCTTCACTATGGGGAAACACTGACACAGTACATAAATACCCTAAGAAAAAAAAGGAACAGCATGTCTGAAAACAGTTCAATGTGATTGAAGAATCCATAGAATTAAATCACTTCTGGGAAAATTGGAACACACTAAACAAAAAACACAAAGAGCTATCTATCCAAAACCACTTCTCCAACCTTTTCACCATATGACAAAGAACCAAGAACAAAAACATGATAATTTACAAAACTTAGAATCAGCTATATGTGCCTGCTCTGCGCACCCAGTCTCCTGTGCGTCTCCCCAGCCCGGAGTCTCCATCGGTGGGCCGCAGCCCGGAGTCTTCAGCAGCGGCCCGCAGCGGCGGTCGGCAGTTCAGAGCCTCCAGCGATGATCCACAGTCTGGTTCCTCCGGCGACACAGAAGCGGGGGGATTAGCGGGCGGTGTGGGGGCTATGCCCCGAACCAGAGCCGCCGCCAAGTATAGATGCCCAGCCTATAGGTTCAGGTTTGCGGCCGGGAGTCCGCACCTTTGGGGGGGGGGGTACTGTCACACCCTGACCTGAGAGAGACAGTTTATTTCTCTATGTTGTTAGGTCAGGGTGTGGGGTGGGCATTCTATGGTTTATATTTCTATGTTTTGGCCAGGTATGGCTTCCAATCAGAGGCAGCTGCCTATCGTTGTCTCTGATTGGGAACCATACTTAGGCAGCCCATTTCATTTACATTTTAGTCATTTAGCAGACGCTCTTATCCAGAGCGATTCACAGTAGTGAATGCATACATTTCATACCTTTTTTTTTTTTTCTCCGTACTGGTCCACCGTGGGAATCGAACCCACAACCCTGGCGTTGCAAACACCATGCTCTACCAACTGAGCCACACGGAACTTTTCCCTCCTTGAGTTGTGGGATCTTATTTTTGTACTGCTTTGTCAAGCCTGCAAGACGTGATGGTCGTTTTTCCATTGTTTATTATTTTGTTTAAGTGTTCAGAGTTCTAATAAATATCAAGATGAACACATACCACGCTGCACCTTGGTCTACTCCTTTGGACAACCGTTACAGGAATCTACGCCAGGAAAAATCCTCTGCAGTGTCATCAACAGCCGACTCCAACATTTCCTCAGTGAAACAATGTCCTGAACAATTGTCCAATTGGCTTCTTACCGAAATATCGTATGACAGATCACGCATACACTTATTGACAAACAAACAAACAAAACAAAAGCAAAGTATTCTCATGCTTTGTTGATTTCAACAAATCTTTTGACAACATTTGGCATGATGGTCTGCTATACACATTGATGGAAAGCGGTGTTGGGGGAAAAACATATGACATAAAATCAATGTGAAATTGGCAATTAAAAAACACAGATTTATCTCTGGGCCATGGGTGAGACAGGGCTGCAGCTTGAGCTCCACCCTCTTCAACACACTGTATACGGTATATCAACAAATTGGCGAGGGCACTAGAATAGTCTGAGGCACCCGGCCTCACCCTACTGGACTCGGTAATCAAATGTTTGCAGATCATCTGGCGCTTCTGTCCCCAACCAAGGAGGACTTACAGCAGCACCTAGATCTGCTGCACATATTCTGTCAGACCAGGGCCCTGACAGTGAATGTCAGTAAGACGAAAAGAATGGTGTTCCAAAAAAGGTCCAGTTGCCAGGACAACAAATGCATATTCTATCTAGACACCATTGCCCTAGAGCACAGAAATAATTTTACATACTGTACCTTGGCCTATGCATCACCACCACAGGTAACTTCCACAAGGCTATGAACGATCTGAGAGACAAGGCAAGGGCCTTCTATGCCATCAAAAGGAACATAAAACTCAACATCCCAATTAGGATTAGGCTAAAAATACTTCAATCTCGACTTTGTCCCGGTCCTAACAAAACTTGTGCCAATATATCCTCCAAACACCGGCTTCTCAGGCATTATCACTTAAATAGAATGCCCTCTATGGTTGTAAGGTCTGCGGTCCACTCACCAACCAATAATTCACAAAATGGGACAAACACCCAATTGAGACTGCATGCAGAATTCAGCTAAAATATACTTTGTGTACAACTCAAAACACCAACCAATGCATGCAGAGCAGAATTAGGACTATACCCACTAGTTATCAAAAACCAGAAAAGAGCTGTTCAATTCTACAACCACCTAAAAGGAAGCGATGCCCACACATTCCACCACAAAGCCCTCACCTACAGATAGATGAACCTAGAGAAGAGCACCCTCAGCCAACAGTGGCTCTGTTCACGAACACAAACAGACCGCAGAGCCCCAGGAAAGCAACACAATTAGACCCAACCAAATTGTGATAAAGAAAAAGGACAACTATTTGACAAACTGAAAAGAATCAACCTAAAAACAGAACAAAATGGAATGCTATCTGTCCCTAAACAGAGAGTACACGGTGGCAGAATACCTGTCTACCGTGACTGACCCAAAATGAAGAAAATCCTTGACTATGTACAGACTCAGTGAGCATAGCCTTGCTATTGAGAGAGGACACCATAGGCAGACCTCGCTCTCAAGATGTCACGATTGTCATAAGGAGTGGACCAAAACGCAGCGGGAAAATGTATACTCATCTTCTTTTTTATTTGAAGAAGGAAAAACAAAATAAACACGTATACAAAAACAAACGACTCCAAACAGTCCCGTCAGGTGCAACAAACACTAAACCAGGAAATAACTACCCACAAACCCCCATAGAACAAACACCCCTATAAATAGGACCTTCAATCAGAGGCAACGAGAAGCAGCTGCCTCCAATTGAAGGTCAACCCAATCAACACCACATAGAAAAATACCAACTAGAAATAACATAGAAATACACTAACATAGAACATAACCCAAACAACCCGGAACCACACTAAACAAACACCCCATGCCACGCCCTGACCAAACTACAATAACAAACAGCCCCTTTACTGGTCAGGACGTGACACAAGAGACGACAGGATACATCTCCACTGTCCAGAAAATTAGGTAGAAACTGAGCTGCACTTCCTAACCTTCTGCCAAATGTATGACCATATTAGAGACACATATTTCCCACAGACCCACAAAGAATTTGAAATCAAATCAAATTTTGATAAACTCCCGTATCTATTAGGCGGAATACCGCAAGGTGCAATCACAGCAGCAAGCATTGTGGCCAGTTGCCATAAGAAAAGGGCAACTAGTGGAGCAAAAACAACATTGTAAATACTTATTTATCTTCCCCACCTATTCGTACTACAACTATTTGCACATTGTTAAAAACACTGTACATAGCTGATGATATAACACTTGAAATGTCTTTATCTTTTAGAAATTATTTTGAGTGCAATTTTTACTGTTAATTTCTAATCGTTTAATGTTGATTTTGTTACATTTCTTTAGTAACACTTATGTTTATTGTTTATTTCACTTGCTCTGGCAACGTAAACATAACCAATAAAGAAGAACCATTGAATGGAGAGAGTGAGAGAGAGAAGGGAGAGAGAGAGAGAGAGCATAAAATTACAACAGAATGTGTCTTTAAATTACTAGCGCACAATGTTTTCAGAAGAAAGAGAGGCAACATCTGTACTGTGATAACATGGTTTCCATCAGCATACTGTACAGTAACAGACTATGGACTATCAAGGAAGTAAATAGCAGATATGCTGTGGTAACAGTTATGACCATAGGATGGCAGCAAAACATCAAGGAAAGGAGAAAGAATTGTCCCTCCCTTTCCATTGAAGCACTGACCAATAGATGTGATTGTCTCATCATGACAATAGTCCATTCAAGTATAGTTCCTTACATTGCATACTATTATGGAGATGATGCCTCATCAATTCAATGACAAAGATACAATGAATAACAATTTGTTGAATCCTCATTGTGAGTTTCAACATCATAAGCCTACCAAAAGGCTGATGACTGAACCAAATAACCTTTTTTATGTCTGTATCTATGTAATGTATATTTGTGTGCATCTATATCTATGTAATGTATCTTTGTGTGTATCTACTGTATATCTATGTAATCTATCTTTGGTATAGATACACACAAAGATACATTACACAGATATAGATTACATTGATATAGATACACACAAAGATGCATTACATAGATACACACAAAGATAGATTACATAGATATAGATACACACAAAGATAGATTTCATAGATATCTTTGTGTGTACACTACTACAAACGTTTGGGGTCACTTAGAAATGTCCTTGTTTTTGAAAGAAGAACACATTTTTTTGTCAATTAAAATAACATCAAATTGATCAGAAATGCAGTGTAGACATTGTTAATATTGTAAATGATTATTGTAGCTGGAAATGGCTGATTTTTTTATGGAAAATCTACATAGGCGTACAGAGGCCCAATATCAGCAACCATCACTCCTGTGTTCCAATGGCACGTTGTGTTAGCTAATCCAAGTTTACAATTTTAAAAGGCTAATTGATTATTAGAAAACCCTTTTTCAATTATGTTAGCACAGCTGAAAACTGTTGTTCTGATTAAAGAAGCAATACAACTGGGCTACTTTAGACTAGTTGAGTATCTGGAGCATCAGCATTTGTGGGTTTGATTACAGGCTCAAAATGGCCAGAAACAAAGACGTTTCTTCTGAAACTCGTCAGTCTATTCTTGAAGAGGCGACTCCGGGATGCTGGCCTTCTAGGCAGAGTTGCAAAGAAAAAGCCATATCTCAGACTGGCCAATAAAAATAAAAAATAAAAAAACACAGACAGTTGACAGAGGAACTCTGCCTAGAAGGCCAGCATCCCGGAGTATCCTCTTCACTGTTGACATTGAGACTGGTGTTTTGTGTGTACTATTTAATGAAGCTGCCAGTTGAGGACTGTTTCTCAAACTAGACACTAATGTACTTGTCCTCTTGCTCAGTTGTGCACTGGGGCCTCCCACTCCTCTTTCTATTCTGGTTAGAGCCAGTTTGCGCTGTTCTGTGAAGGGAGTAGTACACAGCGTTGTACGAGATCTTCAGTTTCTTGGCAATTTCTCGCATGGAATAACCTTCATTTCTCAGAACAAGAATATAAGACAAGTTTCAGAAGAAAGTTCTTTGTTTCCATTTTGAGCCTGTAATCGAACCCACAAATGCTGATGCTCCAGATACTCAACTAATCTAAAGAAGGCCAGTTGTATTGCTTCTTTAATCAGAACAACAGTTTTCAGCTGTGCTAACATAATTGCAAAAGGGTTTTCTAATGATCAATTAACCTTTTAAAATGAAAACTTGGATTAGCTAACACAACGTGCCGTTGGAACACAGGAGTGATGGTTGCTGATAATGGGCCTCTGTATTCCTATGTAGATATTCCATAACAAATCAGTCCTTTCCAGCTACAATAGTCATTTACAACATTAACAATGTCTACACTGTATTTCTGATCAATTTGATGTTATTTTAATGGACAAAAAATTTGCTTTTCTTTCAAAAACAAGGACAATTCTAAGTGACCCCAACCTTTTGAATGGTAGTGTATCTCTATAATGCATCTTTGTGTGTATATACAGTATGTAATGTTTGGCACCATGCACTTTAAGGGACCACAATTTATTTAACTAGGCAAGAACAAATTATTGTTTACAATGACGGCTTACCGGGGAACGGTGGGTTAACTGCCTTGTTCAGGGGCAGAAAGACAGATTTTTACCTTGTCAGCTCAGGGATTTGATCCAGCAACCTTTCCGGTTACTGGCCTAATGCTCTAACCATTAGGCTACCCGCCACCCCAATGGAAAGAACTCCTTGACTTTCTGTTGTGTCATCCCTGTCAGGTGTTTAATATGTACTGTAGGTACTGTGTGTATATGTCTTTTTTTAATCTGCCAAATAAAATCAATCAATCAATCAATTATCGATGGATTTATAACAATTATATGTGTTTAATCACTTATTTGCTTTTATGTAAAGAGGTCATTCGCATTAAAGATGTAAAAACTTTGTGTTATGTGAATCTATGCAAAGTATAATCTACGAACACAGAACCAAATCTACCTAAAGCTCTACTCTGTCATACTCTTCACACAAATCATAATATGTCTCCTTTCCACTTCATTTAAACTTCTCTTTTCTCTAAGAAGTTCCTAGCTTGACCTCTGACTTCACTGGAGGGCTCTAGGCCAGGCTTGGGCTAATCTAGTAGTGTCTCATTTTAATCTTTATCTCCAACATTTCCAATAATTACTGATGTCCTCCACCTTATCTGTTCCCCCAACTGGTCTTGTCTCAACATTCTGGATCTTATCAAACCAATTGGTTCTACTTAAACTACACAAGAAAATAGATCATGTTAAAAGAGTTTTTTTTGCAATAAAATTCAATCAGGATAGACTCTCAGAGAATGGTTATCGATTTATGAAGATCTCAATCAGACCGAGGCTTCTTAACTGATTGATTCTTTCTGTCTGACAAGTGCCATTCTCCGACTGCAGCTTCTGTCCCCACACTTGAGGATAATCTCCATTAAGATCTTGTGTCTTCCTTGTCACAGTCTTGTTCTTTGTTAAAATACTTCCCTCTACCCTCTCACAGTCTCTGCTACATTAGCAAATGTCACAATTAACGAATAATTGAGCAAATTGGGTTGTTTCTGCAACAAACAAACGCTGTATTATTTCCCAGTACACTGGGTCAACATGAAAATGAAAAAAGCTGTTTGTCACGAGAGAGGTTTCCACTCCTCCAGATTCCCTGACCCCCAAATATACTATTCCTGCCTTGATAAGACACTAACAATTGCCCAATTGAGTTTTCTCTCTGCAGTTAAGCTTGATGATAAGGAACCATGGCATTTACTGAGAACCACAATGCACTGCTCTTATCTCTGTATCTGCTGTACAGTAAAGCTATGTCCGGATTTGATGGGAAACAATTTTAGATTGTTTGTATAGATTGGTTGTTTTTATTAATCCATTGGTAGGGAGTCACCATTCCACTCTCAATCCTTATCATGATGAACCTAGGCTTTATGCCAAATTAAAACAATACAAATGAGATGTATAAAAACCTAGGCCCATATTTTACACAGCACAATTAACCACAAGACTCTCCTGACCATTCTGTTCACTTTACCAGCCTTGTATCTTTACTCTTACAGATGGAGAGAGAAGACCTGATAAAGGCTTTATGCCAAAACCCAGTGCTTTTCAAACATTTCTTTCTCTCTAGAGTAAGATTTATTTTATTTTTTTAACCTAAACTTCTCTGCCCATCTTTGTGACAAAGTAGTGCCTGTTTCTCTCTACCTTTCCTCAGTTTGTCACTAGAACATGATCCAGATTCCAAGCCGAACTCCTCAGTGCCAAGTCATGATTCATCACTTCTTCTGCTTGTGTTTGAAGATTAGTCTGTAGCACAGATACATCCTCACTGGGCATCCAGGCAGCTTAGAGGCCAAAATCCATAATCCCTTCCCCTTCATGGGAATTGTCCATGCACTTTACTATACTGCAATACGGTCCCATTTTCAGCAGGCTTTCAAGTCCCAGCCACTGACAACCAGTGATGTGTATGTTGTGTGTTTCACCAAGTGTTGATTTTGGAGGGTTAGATTGGGATATTGTACTTTGGATCCCCTACGCATCAACAGTTAATTGTTGTCGGTTACTCTCGGAACAGATGTGACAAGCACTCTTAATGTTCAAACTACTCAATAATATTTGCTTTTAATAGGCTGAATGGCATTGAAACCGCGTCCTGTTTTTATAGTTTCTCTGAATTTAACTGTACAACAAGTAGCATAAGCCTTTGTCAGGGAAAGTAAAGCACTATCTGTTAATGCCAGTGCCTGGCTAGTTCCATCCCTACACTGTTCGGCATGCTATGTGGCACTGAGGACAGAATTCACGTTACTGTGTTGGCACAGAGTTTGACTCATTCAAGGTTATGCTTTGATTTAATGGTGATGCATTTTTTAAGTGCATCATCCCTCTCTCTCTGCGTAGCAACTAGTCCATCTCTGTCACAAACACTGCCTTTCCATCTCACCTTTAGCGGTAGAGGTAAGAGGAGTGGTTCTAGAGATATAAATCAATTGAAAATTAACCCCCAGCTCAAAAACATACCGACCCTGATTGTTTCATTGCCAGAATATCCAAGGCGGGGTAGCAGCAGAGTAGTTAAAAGTAAACATGGCACCGTATGCATCAACTGGTCATGAATCATAATTACCTTTATTTACATGTTTAGATGTTTTTTTTTTCTCCTGTAATTGAAATGGGGCCAAACATATTCAGACAAAGGAGCTGGGCTCAGCCTCTTCTCCTCTCGCTGGCAATACGTAACGGTAGCAGGGAAATACAGCTACATTGTCCCTGCTGATTGGAGGGCTTGATAACGCAGACGGTGGGTAGAGGAATGTGTGAGAGGCATGTAATCCGCTTAAGCCTCATGTAACTTACAGGAGCCAATGGATCCTTAACTTAAAAAAGTCAATACTTACTTAGGTGTCGGCTTCGGATCACACGATTTCACACTTACCATTGATGCTACATCAGAACGATTCAGCCCTGCTTAGTGTAATGTGCAAATATAATAGTGCAGAGCCAGCTGTGCAACTATTACGCTAAATTGGGCCATTATCCCTATGATCAGAATGTGAATTTGATTAATACGGTCAAAATGTCCAATAGAAAATGCTTCCTCAAGTCACATTTAGATAGCCCTCTACGGAACATTTGATTCATGGCTTGATTCTCTTTATTCTATTGAAACAATAGGTTGAGTAATAGTTGACCTGCTTTGAGTTACAGTGAAAACTGTTGGAAATATCCAAACAGAGTTTGAAAAGTGTACCAGCTGACAACACGGACATGTAAAAATAGCTTGAGAAACTGCCTTAATGAATATAATGTGAGAATCTGTGCTACTCTCTGGAAGCCTACTGTTCCAGAGAGTAGCACAGACAGATGTTCATGTGGGAGTCCAATTGCACTCAAATTATGTCAAATATGAATTCTCTTCATACAGTTAAACGTTGAATAGAATTACGTCCTTCTCCAAATGGCAACAATTTGCCTGGAACTGAGTGACAAAAGTTTAGCATGTCAAATATTGCTGCACGAGCAGTTTGACAGGATTAACAGAGCGTAAACTTAATTTGATGTTGCCACAATTCATTCTATTCATATGGGCTAAATAGTATTGTTCATTTTGCAGCATATTTAGGGGCGAACTGTTCATACCTAGTTCTGCCCAGGGGCATTAATCCAGACTAATGAAACGATCCTATCCTCTGTGGCTTTTTAATCTATTCACTGGGAAAGTAATTGACAAACCACAGTATGTGCATTAGGATAGCTCCGTCACCAAAGGACAGCTGTCACTGAAGCAATTAAAAATGACAAAGTTTAATTCATTCTCTCTAGTTTTACCTGATATGAGACGTTCACAACGAGTGAGCTTTCATTTCCAGGATAGTAATGCCGTTTGGACGACAGCAGTTCATTTGTAATTCAAAAAACCACAAGCCATTGTCTGATAGTGCTTTAATATGTCAGCATTTCACACAGAAATTAACACCACAAAGCAAAACATAACATGAATCCTGCGAATAACATAACAAGATACGAAATTACATTAATGAATTACTCTGGAATTAGATGCCATTTGCACATACACAGATAAGTCATTTGACATCCCATCTGATTATCTGTTTATGAGTGATATGCTATTTGGTCACCAATATAGACGTCATATCAGATAAAGAGCTAGGCTAACCAAGTGTACCTAGCCCTACGCACAGTAAGTGAAGGACTGCAACAAGCATGATACTTAGCAGGCTTTTAGCTTAGCTTCTTGAAAAAAGACCGAGACACAATTAATTACGGAGCCAACTACCTCTGACACCAGGAGAGCCGGATCCCAATAACGTTTTTAATCCACCTAAATGTCAAGGCAACATTTACAGGTCTCCTCCTCCTCCCAGTCTTGAATGGCTGCCAAAAGGCCAGTGGTTAGTCATCTGTTTACTCCTGCAGCTGCTGGGTGTCATTGGGAGTCTGAAGGAGAAATCCCCTGATTCTATCTGCCATTTGTGACAGTTCCCCCAGACCACATTAATCAGGAAGTTCTCTGAGAGCAGGAGGAGACCGGAGGCTTGGCGTACGGCTATGGCCCAGGACAACTGCACCAACGGACTGGATCTGGGATGGGGATAATTCACTCATCAAAAGCCTTGCGTTAATCATGCAGTAGTATATTACAGATAGAGGGTTTCATTCATAGAAATGGTACCAGATTGAGCTTAGACTCAGAACCAAGCGCAACTATCGGACATGGCCCATCTAAAAGAGTGCTATTGAATTCATACATATATTTCAAAGAAATAATCATTTGCCAAAACTCAAGTACAGTATAGTGTATTCCACAAAATGAAGACAAAGAGTGTTCAGTTTGGCAACATATTTAACTGATCTTATTCAGAAAAAGACACTTTATAAAAATGGAAGACGCACTCAAATAAAATAATCTGAAACATTTGTCATCCAGTAGCCATGATGACAGATAACTGCTCTCAATTTACGAGTCAAATGTTAATGCTTATTTCTGTCAGCTTTGTTCATTCACATCATAAATCCCTGTTCACACTCTCTTATCACATAGGCCCCTCTCTTCACAGGAAACAAACCCTATTTCTTATGAAGTACCTTGTCAAATCTTCATTTCCATTTTTCAGTTGTGTCAACAACAAACGAGTCTGTGTGCATGTGTACAGTACTGAGGACCCTGCAGTAGTTGACTAGTTAGATGCACAATGCAAACCACAGAAAGAACTACACCTCAAGGTGCCTATCAACCTCATAAAGGACTTCTATTCCAGTTGTGTATCAGTGTAATTCCCAGACATTATTCTCTCACACAGGGATGACAATCACAGTGATGGTTCTCAGAGATGTTTCACAATCAGCTACAAGCATCACATTTGCATAATGAAAGCTTAATGGCCAAATCGAATATCCAGTATCATTATCGTATAGTGTTATTACATCATCATCATCCAGAATTTGCGTTATTGATGTCAGAAGTGGTTGTTATAATGTGTGGAGAGATGCCCCTGCAGTTTAATACATGTCCTCTGGCAAGCAGCACATTTTATGCTGTAACTTCCTTTGATTTCCTTGATTTAATGTTTTATAGCGAACAGAGTGGGGACTCTTTACTGTGTTTTTTCCTCATGGGGCAAACATAAATGGTTCTTTTTTAAATATTGAATTACACTTAGATCCATAATGAATGAAAGTCCTTCATTGAGCTGATTTACTCCACATTAACTTGTGTCGGATAGGATATAGCTGATGGGAAGAGATTGCTATCAACATGGCATCCATATCAGAGCTGAAAACCATTGCTAGCATTTTTTTTCTTTATCTACCGAAAACAATGTACACTGAGCATACACCACATTAAGAACACCTGCTCTTTCCATGATATAGACTGACCAGATGAAAGCTATGACTCCTCATTGAATCAGTGTAGATGAATGGGAGGAGACCGGTTAAATAAGTATTTTTAAGCCTTGAGACAATTGAGACATGGATTGTGTATGTGCGCTATTCAGAGGGTGAATGGGCAAGACAAACGATTTAAGTGCCTTTGAACGGGGTATGGTAGTAGGTGCCAGGTGCACCGGTTTGTGTCAAGAACTGCAACGTTGCTGGGTTTTTCAACACTCAACAGTTTCCCGTTTGTATCAAGCATGGTCCACCCCCCAAAGGACATCCAGCCAACTTGACACAATTGTGGGAAGCATTAGAGTCAACATGGGCCAGCATATCTGTGGAACGAATTGACACCTTGTACAGTCCATGCCCTGACGAATTGAGGCTGTTCTGAAGGCAAAAGGTGGTGCAACTCAATATTATGAAGGTGTTCCTAATGTTTAGTATACTCAGTGTATATCTGTAGGAAAAGTTGTACACATTTTTATAGAGTTGCTCTTATTAAATGTGATGTTGATGTTTCAATAATTCACTGAGACTGAAAAAGAAACAATTTGAAAGGATCTGTATTTCTGGCTGTCATACAGATACAAACACGTAATGAAATAGATGGCAAGCCTTAATGCAGTCGGACACTTTCCTTCACTGTAAGTCGACACCTACCTATTTAATTTTCCGCTTTGTAATCACCAGTGACAAACAGAAATGGACAATGAGAGAAAATGAAAAATGCTATTCCATCAACACACAGAGTTCAATTAGAAGATCGAAACAGTATCTAATAGAACAAAGTGGGCTTGATCAGTTATTATTTACATAAGGACAAATCTTCAGCGAGGGCTCCGGCTGAGTACTTTCTTATAGCTACTATAGAGGGTCAAAATACATGAGGAAAAAGTATGCCAAGCCAGGAAATGTTGCGTCCTAAATGCTCGTACAATGGCCATAGGGAAGGTCTGCTCAGTGTAGCGATCTCACAAGCAGCAGGGAAGCATTAGCTTTAATAATACCTTTTAACAGTTCTGTTCCGACAGTTAAGCATCCCCCCCGTTCTATTGAGGGCCGTGCCAGCCTAGCTCAAATCAACTGACACCTCTCAGGAGCGAATGCCCTGTCTGTCTCTGTTCCTTTCCCTTAGCTGCTCAGCCAATCACCCGGTGGGGAGGTAGGGAGTATCGCTGTGGTAGTTGTAATCCGGACACACTTTCTGCACCAGCTTGTAGTCGGTGCTGTAGAAGGAGATGTAGATGCAGATGACTTTGAAGGGCTTGGAGCACAGCCAGGACACATGGCTCTGGGTCTGCTCCTGAGGGCAGCTCTGCGAGGGGTCGTGGGAACACAGCGACTTCCTGGTGCCCTTCTCCACCTTCTCGTACTCCACCCTGCAGTTGAACAGCTTGGTGTCTTTGGGCTCGAGGACCGTCGACTGCTGCAGCTGGAACTCCACGGCCTTGGTGGGCGGCACCAGACCCACCGACACGTTGCCCTGGCCCGTCGCGTTGTGGCGGAAGTAGACGCTGAACGTGCCGTTGCCGTGGTCTACGATCTTCCCGGTGATCAGCAGGTTGAGCTTCACTGTCTTGATGTTGGAGTGGAAGTCTCCCCAGCCGAACATCTTCTTGAACTTTCCTGTCTTGACGATGGGTCTCCTCTTGGATCGGGAGCGGGGGTCTTGAAGGCTCGAGGTGTTGTGGAGCCAGTCCCAGAGCTCCTGTTTAGAGTACGGTTCCAACTTGTCATAGTTCAGATCCAGGCCAGACAGGTTCTTGTCATAAAAGGTCTGGGAGAGCAGGTGACTGATGGATAAGTCCTTGCTGGTGTCTGTTGTCCAGAGGTCCTTAGCTCTTGACTTTGGGCTCTCTGACTTCAGAACGTCTGAACTTCCAGAAGCAGACGAATGGGCACTTGTAACCTGTGGAAAACAAAGAGACAATCCTATTTCAATGATGGAACACAACAGGCATGCCGTGAATGGCTTAAACCGTTAAAAAAATAAGCCTGCTGTGTAGGATAAAAAGTGATATATCCTTGATATGCCATTGTTTTGTTTTATACCAATAGATCATACATGAACTGTAGATCTGAAATGGCAATAAAATCAATACCCATTTGAAATTCAGTGACGCTGAAGGTCATGACTAATGGATATAGAAAGAATATGAGACAAATTCAGTGCATAACACAATTGCTTCATATGAACACAGTGTCTTTTATCAAGAGTAAGGACATTCCAATCCTGCCATACATATAGATGAATGAAGCGTTTATTCAGTAGCCTACAGACGTGACGCCACACCAGACTATTACCCCCTGAATGTTCCCTGAACGGTTGATTGATGATTCCTTTACTCTGTCCCTCATAATAATACAGATGAGAGGGCTAAGATTCCCACTGCACTTCACGAAGAATGGTGACAGTGATGGCCTAACCCCATCTGTGGAACGTGACAGCAGATCTGTCTGGGCAAAGTCTTACATGTTGTACCTTTACCTCAGATCAATACTAGGAGAATAAGGTCTTCTCTCTTTCACAAAGTTCACAGGATGATATTGCGGTAGGGTAGTCTGTATATTGTAACAGTTATAGTGTGAATGCATGTTGGATTTGGACATAGAACACTTCATTTGAAAAATATCAAATCTTCTTATTTTTTGGTGCTCAAGCCGAATTTCAATCTCATCTTTGTTTTGGGCCAAATTTGACTTCATATCCATGAACAGTGCAAAAAAAATGTGCAAAAACCTAATTATAAATCTGCCAACTTGATTTAATTAGACATTTTTCTTCAACAATGTGTTATAAAGGGGGCACTATTTATGTATTGCTCACTTTAGTAAACTCTGGTTAAATAATCGCATCCTTATAACGCACATTGTTGAAGAAAAGTTTGAAATTAAGTCACACTGCGAGACTATAATGACGTTTATGGTATTTTTTGCACTTTGCAGAATTATTTTGTACTAAGAAAATGTCGCTGCAATGTTCTTTAACTTGTACATTTGCGTTCTACCTCTGAAAAAAATAGGGAAGGTTGAGTGGTTCAGTTTCATTGAATAGGAAGTATGAACCATCATTCAAATAAGCCCAATTTATTTCCCAAGGCTTTCTCTTTCCTGATTCATTAGCAGTGGGCTCTCCAATGACCAAATGAAATATAGCTTTCATAGAGCTGTAATTACCTGTGCTGCTAAATGACTGAAGCTCAATCTCAATGGATTCCCCCTACTCGGATTCCCCCTACCATTTTTTCCCCTCGTTTAACCTTTATTTAACTAGGAGAAAGACTCAAGGTTAAAAGCATATTTCGCGAGGGCGACCTGGAAAATAAAATATTGAGTTTTCCCTTTAAGGATCTCACAACATATATCCCATTTAGTTGATTCAGACATGTTTCTCCTAAGCAATCATATGCACAATTCAATTTCAAAATGTTTCTTGAGAGCTAGCTTAGTCCTTGCTGTCTTGTCATGACGGTTATTATACTGGGTTCAACACTGACGTGCAATTAGCTTTCATCTGAAGCACCTGACAGCCTGCGCAAACTGTCATGGTCGGGATTAGAGGGCTCCGTGTCACATTCGCAGAGACCCCAATTCCCGGATTATAACCAACCTGTAATCCACACTACGAGATTAGGCAAATCAAGGCACTCCTGACTAAACCAACATTTCCATCAAGGCAGCCTTGTCTGAGGAAACAGAGGAAAGGCCAAGATTACCTCGCTCTGTTTGAGAGCATGTGAGACAGAGAAGACAGAATATTATTATTTTCCCCGCTGGTGTTAAATGGAGGTGGAGAAACGGATTGTCACCGACAGCTATAATGGGGTGAATTTGAAAAGTTTGAGGCATTGCTCATTAGACAGTTCTAAATCTCACCTGTGGCCTCAAACAAACCAGAATTCCTGCACATGATTACACAAATACTGGGATGATTCTATCATGGAGGACATACCCTGTTTAAATACCCTACTGAGTCCTATTGAAAATACCCATAGACATAATGTGGTATACACAGTAGATGGATGTACCTGAATGTTATCTCTTCCTGTTAAGGAATCCTTTCCCTAGAGAGAGGAAGATACAGGCTGGTACTGTACACTAGCTTCCCTTGTGATAAGGAGGATATGCTATAGGTTAAAACCCCAATATAGCCAAAAATGTCTTGTTCTGATAAGACAACCTTGGTAGCTAAAAAAACACCTAGGAGAGACTATTAAAAATGTGTGAGCTTTCATTCACTGAAATGGTACTGCAGCTGGAACTCGTGGGGGGGGGGGGGGGGTTATGGGGCAGACTTGTTTCTTCCCACAGACTGTTACCATTTTCGCCACTAAATTGAGTGAATTCTGGGTGCTGCGATTAGCCGACACTTCCGGTTAAACAGTCATTAGAGCTGGAATGGTTGGAACCGGCTATCTCTGTCCATAGCAACAATGTCCACTGGCTTCCAGTTGAAGCTCGCATCCGCTACAAGACCATGGTGCTTGCCTACGGAGCTGTGAGGGGAACGGCACCTCCATACCTTCAGGCTCTGATCAGGCCCTACACCCAAACAAGGGCACTGCGTTCATCCACCTCTGGCCTGCTGGCCCCCCTACCTCTGAGGAAGCACGGTTCCCGCTCAGCCCAGTCCAAACTGTTCGCTGCTCTGGCACCCCAATGGTGGAACAAGCTCCCTCACGACGCCAGGACAGCGGAGTCAATCACCACCTTCCGGAGACACCTGAAACCCCACCTCTTTAAGGAATACCTGGGATAGGATTAAGTAATCCTTCTAACCCCCCCCCCCCTTCCCTTAAAAGATTTAGATGCACTATTGTAAAGTGGTTGTTCCACTGGATATCATAAGGTGAATGCACCAATTTGTAAGTCGCTCTGGATAAGAGCGTCTGCTAAATGACTTAAATGTAAATGTAAATGTAAATGTCGTCCATCTTGTTTGGGTAGTTTGGAGTTGTTTGTTTACCATAACAAAATTGCACCATGTTGATGAATCAACATGAATCATGGCCATTCCACCCATTCTATTTAGTATATAAAGGATCTTCACTGACATGACATAATTCCCTTTCAACTCTCAGCTACCATATGTGCCTCAATGAATCTCAGAGAGCACTGGTCAATCAGAACCATTCAGAATCTGTGAATCCGCAGGGACATGATTCCATCGTTCAGTGAGCAGAACGGAATTGGATCTAAGCGCAGTAAGACTGTACACATCTCCAGGGATATGTTTTAGGCCAGATGTGGCCTACTCTTCTCCTGGAGAGCTACTCCCCGCAGGGTTTTGTTCAAGCCCTAATCTAACACTTGATTCTACTAATCAGTAGCTCTCCTGGGGGAGTTGGCCTTCACTCCTTTAGGGGATCGTTTGGTTGTGCTGATATCCAAATTGATCTTGGAATATTTAGGATTTTCTTTCTCTGGTGTTTTCATGGATCAGCTATAGCATTCTCAGAGATGAACAGAGATCAACATGAAATCACCAGAAAGTTCGGTCTCCATGTTACCCCCACTGTTACCTGAGGGGGTCAAAGATTATGGGCTTTAGAGTGAGGCATCAAGACATCTCAAATAGGTGTGAAATAGAATGGTAGACTATCAAATGTAGCACACATAGGGCAGTATTATCGCCACGAGTTTTGTACAGGATGAAAACGGTCAGCAGTTGGACTGAGGGTATTACCGTGGCAACAAAAAAAAATAGCCACTATTTTCTCCAACTCACCCAGAGGATAAATACATAATCACATTATTTCACACACGAGTTGGTTCAAAGGCGTCCAAAATAAGTTTGCGAGGTTCCCATGGGTCTGTCAATCTGTCGAAGGAGCTCGAGGCTTGAGCTTAGGATGCGCCGAGCACGAAACAATTATGAGCACCCCATTAAAGCATGGCGAAGCAATTTGGAGGCGAAGCCTGGAAAAAACATTCACATCAAGTGGTACTATTGAGAGTAAACACTTTCTGTACATCCAACACTTCATGTTTACAATACTGTAATGACATTTTACAGTAATATAGTATTAGTTTAATATGATTGCATCATAATCCACTGAATAAAAGTGTTCCTTAAAGAGAAGGCTTCATTAGTTCAAGGGATAAAATGATTAGTGAGCCTAGTGAAGTGTGAAATTGAGTTTATAATTTTCAAGACTTCGAATTCAATTCGATAATGGGAATCGTATAAATAATTATTAATAATTGACTTATTTCAATCACTATGCAAATTAAGTGCTGATAACCCAAGGTAACTATTGAAGATTATTTTAACTTAATCCCACAAAGTTGACTAATGTGTAAGAGACAATTGGGCCTGTTTCTCTTGCTTGTCTGTTGACAGATTTACCTCATGCAGGGTTACTATGTACCAGAAGATTCACACAATCGGGGTGTGAGAAACTGTGATGGCAAAACAATGAAGATATTATGTCAAGCTTATCAAAAGGTGAAATGTCAAGCATTATTACTTTTCAACTGAATTGAGTGACTCAAAATGGGAGATTCATCTGAGTTGATTGATTAAATTAGATCTACAACAAATCGGGGAATGTGAATGACAAAATGTTTCCCTCTGCGCCTAACACAATAGTACATCTACTAAAACAATAGATGAGTAGGTAAAGATGTAAAGGGAAATTTCACAATTGTTCATCTTCATATTCATCATCTCCAGCACCACTCCAACATCAACATATGTGAAATGGTGCATTTCTATGTTTTGTAGTGAAAAACGATAGAGGAAGATAAGTGTTTTCAATGACATTATCAGTGTGCATCGTGTGATTTTAATAAATTATTAGTATGCATTGCCCACTAATTGTCTACTAATTGGATGAGGATGTCATTGGAAAGACTTATCTTCCTATATCATTTTCACTACAAAACATAGAAAAGCGGCATTTTCACATATGTTGATGTTGGGGTGGTTCTGGAGATGATGAATAGGAAGTTGTAGTATGGTGACATTTCCCTTTAAGAGTAAAAGCAAAGACTGGTGCTCTCCAATGTGCTGAAAAGTATACTCAAAATATATATGCAGCATATACATTTACCAAACACTTGTGAGTAAAAAAGTCTTTGGAAAAATGCTATGGCACAGGCAACATCTGTACATTTAGCTGGTAGCTTTGAAAGATTTCAAAAGAGAGAAAATTAGATTTTTACTAGATAATTGACAACAAAAACTCAACTTACCATAGAAATGAGTGACAGGAGAACAACGCACCAACATGTGGACTTCATTCCTCTTGGTAGACCTTCACTTTTCATGCCTACCTGTACGCAAAACCCTTTCTTGAAAAATAAATCAAATTGACTTGGTAAAAATGCCACAACTAGAGATAAATGACAAAGGGAAACCCGAAAAAAGACCCTGGAGCAAATAGCAGGGATCAAGCTTCAGATTGACTGAGGGCTGAAAATCAAATGCTCTGTCTATGTTTTGTCTATTGGAAGATGTGAATGATACGTTCTTTGATGCAGGATTAGTGGCGGTGTTGCGTGAACGGTACTGCTTGTAGGTCTGATTGTCAGTGTTATGTGATGTTTTATAGAGCGAGAGAAAGAGAAGAGAGAAAGAGAGATAGAGAGAGGCAGGAAGAGAGAGAGAGGGGGGGGCGAGAAAGAGTGAGAGAGAGAGGCAGGAAGAAAGCGAGAGAGAGAGAGAGAGAGAGAGGCAGGAAGAAAGAGAGAGAGAAAGACAGGAGAACGAGGGCGGGATAGAGAGAGGTAGGAAGAGGGAGAGAGAGAGAGAGGGGGTAGAAAGAGAGAGAGAAAGACAGGAGAACGAGGGCGGGATAGAGAGAGGTAGGAAGAGGGAGAGAGAGAGAGGTAGGAAGAGGGAGAGAGAGAGAGGTAGGAAGAGGGAGAGAGAGAGAGAGGGGGTAGAAAGAGAGAGAGAAAGACAGGAGAACGAGGGCGGGATAGAGAGAGGTAGGAAGAGGGAGAGAGAGAGAGGTAGGAAGAGGGAGAGAGAGAGAGGTAGGAAGAGGGAGAGAGAGAGAGAGGGGGTAGAAAAAGAGATAGAGGGAAAGAAGAGACTTCAAGAGAGCCTTGCAGTATAACTTTTCATTTGTGTCTAGAGAGACATCTAGTGGTACAGCTAACATAATGACAGTACACTAGAAAGACATCAATCAACATTTTCACTGTAACTTAGCATGTTTATAACACTTTCTTCATTTATTTTTAGTAATACTGCCGATACAATCTCTACAAAATGACGGAGTCTTATCTTTTTGTACAACACACAACTTGCATCAAGAGAACCACCATCAGTAATATCATACACCCACTTTGCAATATTCAAACTAAACATTTGTGTGCAATACAAAATAAATGTACACATATGTTGATCTTTTTTTTCTCCAAAAATTCAAAAATGTTATTATTTAAAAGGAAAACTGACCGAAAAAGTAAACATTCTCCTCATCAGCTGCTCTTCCAGCTATCAGGCTGACTGGTCGAATTCTGCCACTGCAGAACAGCGGCGTCATGTTTCCTTTGTATTCATACGCTGTAATGAAGGCTGCTTAGACGGACCTCGATATATACAGAATATATGATGTGATATTGTACGCCGGGAGAACGACTGCATCGTTATAACATGTCTAAGGGCACCTATGATATGGGTCATTGTGAAAAAGGACATTTTAAATAGTCTTAAGTCAGAACTGAAAACCACTGTCGTGTTCCTAGAGCCTTTGTCCTACAAAATGGTACTGTTTAACTTCTAAATTCATCAGTCATTCATTACATGAATCAATGACATACAGTTTAAACCTGTGCTGCACCCATTATTAAATATGTTGGTTTCATGAATGTATATGGTACTGTAGATAGCTGATCATTGACAATAAGGCAGAAGTTAGGGTTGCGTGACATTAGAAGTTAGATAAAAAATACAATAGTAGTCACACACATCGTTTTAGCTTTAGAAGGGTTTTGTTTTTTTGCGAAAACAAGTTATCTAAAAAATAAGAAAATCCATTTACCCATTTATCTTCCATGTACATATGGGCTTTGTTTCATATTTAGAACATTTAAACCATTGGAAATATCTCATTGTAAGCAAGAACAGAATCAATGGTCCTCATTTAAGTAGTCTTTTCGATTTCATCCGGGCATAGAGAGGGACAATACCAAACAAACTACAGTATATCGACCACAAAAGATACTGGACCAAAAACAAAACGAGTTGTGACAAAATAAAATCTATACATATTTACTATTGATTCACACCCCCCTGTGTTATAGAATGTGGACATCATCTCCAGTTTTCATGTATCCATGGCCTTGAAAATGCCTATTATTTTCACATTTTGTTTCCAACTGCATATGGTTGTGTCTTAAGAGAGGCAATGTTCTATGGCAATACAACGTATAACTCATCATGTGCATATCATGCTGCACTAATATAGTGCAATAATAGTGCCTGAAACAAAGCAAAAGGGAGACAGGCAATAGATCCAGTAACCAGGGATTGTTTCTCATCTTGTGTTCTCTGTCTGTATATGTTTATCCTTCAAGATAGGCCTCTGTCTAGGAATCAACCGGAAACCAAAAGTATCTCTTTGTTTGTGACCGAAGAAGGAGATTTCAGTCAAAATCCAGAAAGGAAATGAATCCAAGCCTTTTTATGGAGATTTTCTCCCCTTCCCTGCGGTGACTTTTGGCAACGTGCGAACCGTCAGTGCATCCTAAGCCTCCAGCTACTCAACGTTTCAGTGACAAGCAGAAAAACACGGCAAAGAAATGAGCTTGTGCTGTTTGTGTTCAAAGACAGAAAAGTTTGTCTCTTCGCAGCAGCCCTTCCATTTGAAAGCAAAAAAGGGCAAACAAAAAAAGGCATTTTCCTCGTAGTGAGTGGAGGCTGTGAAGGCTTTTGTTTAAGGAAATATCACAAAAGAAAATGGAAAAGGAGAACTGCTGCTTGAAATGGACTAAACCCAAATACGTCTAAGTGGAGAAATGTTTCCTCAATTCCAATCTCCATTTAACTCATGAGGACCCAAAATGGATTCAAGATGGCCGTTGGTCTTCTTCTGATCTGCAGATGAAAACATCCCTGTCCGTCCTATGATGGGATATGTCTCTTTGTTTTTACGGCAGGTGTGGCAGGTCTCTAGAGGACTAGGCTACCCCAGAGTCCTACATGTCAGCGTCCCCGTCATAGGCTAGGGTGAGAGGTTTCAATCGGTTGTTCATTTGCCTCTGTCTCTTTGGTTTCTTTGGCTTTTTGCTAAGAGGAAGAGTAGACAACATGTTACTACCCTGACTTACAATCTGTACACTACAGTGCAAGTAATACACCACCAGCACTAGAAAGTGGCTATTACTATTATGTCAGATCTAACATATCGCTGCGATTGTTCCAAATGAATGATATCTCTATAAAACGGACATTTCGGAAGACATGGGCATATCAAAAAGATAAAAAGCAAGTTAAAGGTATTAGTATGTTAATTTGCATTAATATCTGTGGCCATGCTTCACTTGACTTCTATGGCTCTGAGCTATAAAGTACCTTTTGTATTGGCTCTGACAGTGCAAGAATATTACAGAGCTATTTAGCAAACATCACCATCCTAGGAAAAGAGAAGCACTATTGCTGTCCTGCAATCGTTAATGCCTCAAAAAGATGCACGCATAAACGCTTACTTCTACTGCATGTGTCCATATTTCTTGATGGTAACGTGAACGTGATCATCCTCAACGATTGGTGTTTCGTGCATAACAAACGTGAGCAACATAATACATGTGTGTGACAATGTATGGTAAATAGAGGATAAACAGGGATGAGATGGCAGAGGGGATTTGATAAACGCAGGGGAATGTTGCTCCTGCTCCAAAATATAGTAGCTATCTGTCATGGCCACCAGAGGGCAGTATGACATCATCATTGTGCGATTTTACATTCAAGAAAAGAAATAAGTCTACAGGAAAAGGCCAGAATGAGTCTTAATAGGGGTTGAATAAGTCAACGGTGGTCACATCAGTTGTCACTAAGCCTGGTCACAGATTTTGTTCCAGGCCAACACTAACACTTCTGAGTTAACTAATCTTCATCTTGAGATGTTGATTAGTAATTGGGTGTGTTAGGGTCTGGAGACCACTGCCCTAATGGTTTAGGTTAATGATTTGGTGAAGGTAAGCTCATCCTAAAGTCGGAAGCTTACTTACGACCAGGTTCTATCCGGAGCCTACCACCTACAGTATGAGGGACCCATAGAAGGTGATTTCCTGGGACATCACCTGCACTAGCAACTTCACACAGCTGGTCAAGCGGGACATGTCATGTGACACTGGTGGAGGGGTCACAGGTCAGCGGTCAACGATTGGCACTGCAGCTACTCGTAGGGCCGCCTCTTTTTCCTCTTTAGCCGCTGCCCTGGCCGCTGCTTTGGCCGCTGCCCTGGCCGCTGCTTTGGCCGCTGCCCTGGCCGCTGCTTTGGCCGCTGCCCTGGCCGCTGCTTTGGCCGCTGCCCTGGCCGCTGCTTTGGCCGCTGCTTTGGCTACTGCTTTGGCCCAACTCTTGGCAATCGGGGCAGGTATAAGTCAACTCATGTGCATTTTGGCCCATCCAGACCACCGTCCCATTGGCGTTGGACTCAGTGGCCTGAAGACGGCGGAGGACACTGTAACTGCTGCTGGCGACAGATGGCATGAAGAAAACAAAACAAACAACAAAACAATAAATAAACCAAAAAGATGAGGGGGGATGAACCGACTAACGACTAAATGAAAAGGTTCAAAATCTAATCGGACCAACAACAACAAAAAATCACTACGGGGATTTTTAATGAACGATGAAGGGACGGATGAGTAAAAAAAGACAAGAACAGAGCGGACTCACCAAGCTAGGTATATCATAGACACTATGAACATGAGCAGTACCAGGGCTCCCGCTGCTACACCATATACCCACATCTTCAGCTTGCCATCTGTGGAGGAGGGAGAGCTGTCAGTTCAGCTGGCTACGCGGCTGACTGTGTCCGTAACACAATCAGAATTGGGAAGAATAATTCATTTGTCAAGCACTTTGCCCACTCATCAAGCAGAACTGGATTCTGGAAGGAACACAAGGTTGATGATGGCATCCTTTTGAAAGAAGTCTTCAGAGCTTCCACTTAGTTCCGCAATTTACAAAATGGACATGTTTTGTAGATTAGCAATGCAAGGCAACATATGCCAGTTTTCATTCATTTCTGGCGTTGTAAATGTTGATCTGAACTGTGCTTTGAAGGACATGTCTAGACAGTCTCAATCTGTCGAAAATACTAGAAGCCCAAGTTCCACTTACTGCCTCAGTGACATGCAGCACTCTAACCAGAAAGCACTATGGGGTTAACCAAGCATGTTGGTCTTTAGAAATGTTAAAGCAGTTAATATTAGCTAAGAGCATACAAGAAATTAGCATAATACATAGTATCTCCTGTATTGGTTACAATCCTGCTGCAGCATCTAACCAATCATCAGCCAAGTGCTTCCTTTTCATTTCATGCACTTATTTAGCAATGATGAAAGAGTAGCAGAGAAACATTCCTCTGATCCAAACTGGTCCTCCCATCACTTTACATTCTTTCTATATTTACTATTGTCAGAAGTGTGTGCAGAAATGTAACTCTCATAAACCAAAAGCCGTAAAAGCTATTTACTGTGGTCGACGTAGCTGCACCTGGAATAAATAATGCCCCCGCAGCATCGATCTAATTTTCGTGGGTTTACTTTTTGTACCCTGCACCTGCAAGTTACTGAACGTGTGTTCACTACTTCTAGGATAGTCACGTAGCTGGTTCACCTGGTCCAAAGGGCTGCAGGTACCAGGTGCGTCCGGTGCGTCCTGGCTGTATGGTGGCAGGCAGGGTGGGGTTGATGGCACGGCTGGTCTTCACGTCAGTCTTCTTGTCCCCGGCTGTGGGGATCTCCAGGATGGGTATGGGGGTGCAGTGGTCCAGCTGGCCACTGGAGGACATCACCTCGGTGTAGCCCTCCTCGCACATACACACGCCAGCCTGAAGAGGGCAGTGTTACACAAATACAGTTCACTGCTGTGTTTGAATATGCTAGTATCTGTCAAATCCTTGCTTCCTCTGTCCTTGTTTCCTCAATTCCTTTCAAAGCTAATTGGAGGAGGAGGTCAGAGGGAGGGACCTTGGATCCTCTCCTTTGATGCACTTTGAAAGGAATTGAGGAGACAAGGATGGAGGAAGCAAGGATTTGACAGGTGTTAATGCTTTCAGACACAACCACGGTTGTCAGCTTGTCACTATCTGGCCATGCTAGAACGGACTGAAGTGCAACGCGTTCAGAACACAAACCTAATCTGAACCACTTTCACTCACATACATTGACTACCCGTGAACAGCTCACCTCAGTGCACAAGGACATTGGCATTTGACACGGCGGGTCACAGGAGTTGTTGTCGTCCCCTGGAGGATTGATAGGGGGGCATCCTCCTGTAGGTCAAAGGTCACCAAAGAAGGATCAGACGGCATGTGATTGGTCAGATCTTTAGGCTTTGATGTCAACTCTAATAAGGCGTATGGAAAGAAGTGCATTAAGGCACGCACCATTGAAGGTTTAGTAGTGCCTACCTGTGACGTTGAGTCCATCAGAGCGCTGACACCAGGTGACGCGAGAGGAGCCTGACCACGTGCCGCTCATCCACTTGTACTCAAAACACTCCCCATCTGTAAGAGCACAAGACATAATGATATCGATGAGCCATTAAGCCAGGTACAGAACAGAGCCACATTTAATTCAGATCAGTTCTACTGAATTAAACGGAACTTAATCGAACAGAGGGGTGTGGTTCGATTTTTACATTCTGGATGAACGGCTCAGGCTTTTGCTAGATGGCTTAGCATGAACGCTGTTAATGTTTTATCAATATCTCCATCAGTGCTCCAAGTGACCCATAGTCTGTAGGGAGCCCTCTGTAACTAATCACCTGCACAACCAGTTCAACTCTATCGTAAATGAGCAATCTAACTAAGAATTTAGATTTTTCTCTCAGTGCTCGCTGGCTACAGTATTATCGCTACAATCACTACAATAGATTTTTTATCATCCGTCAGGGCATAATGATCTGGGCTGTTTCTATCTCTTTCTCCCTCTCCCTCTTCCCTATATTGCTTCCTCTACCTCTACCTCTCCCCTCTCTCTTTCACTCCTCTCTCTCCTGTTTTTCCTCTCCATCCCATGTATCGCTCCATCTCCGCCTGTCTCCCCTTCCCCTTCTTGTTAAAGAGCGCTGGGCCACCCCATCCCCTCATGGGCCCATAGTGATGCTTATAAACCAGGTCATCCCAGCGACGGCTTCCGTGGGGCGGCCGCAGCAGTGTGTGAGAAAAATAGGGACTCCCCAGCCAGAGCCCAGGGGGACGTAGTGGGGGGTTGGGGATTCACATAACACTGTATGCTCTAGTCTAGTCCAACCCATGAATAAAATGCCTGAGGGACCATGCTAGTACTGTACAAAAACATGAGGAATTTGTTTTGCCACATTTTGACCTAGTAAAATAAATTCCTCATGGGGAATGTTATTTGACTTCGGTGAAAACATAAAACATGGGTTGTATTCATTAGGCACCAAATGGAAGAAAACGGACTGAAGTGGGAAGGGACTACCTTAATTGTCCAATAAAAAAAAAAAAAAAAAATTTTTGTCTTCCGTTGCAAAACACTTTGCTCGTGTGCCCTAATGAATACAACCCTGTTTTCCCAATCTCACCAGTTCTCACCAGTGCAAGGTCGGGACTCCCAATCCTGGTCAGGACACAGCTGGACGTTCTCGGGCTCCTGGGCCATGACGGCTCGCGAGCGCACCTGGACAGAGCCAAAGTCCACGCCGGCCCCTTTGGCACACACACTCAGACACGGGCTCCAGTCAGACCACTCCATCAGGTAGCATTCACCTACAGAGAGAGAGAGAGAGAGAGGAGAGAGAACCACACAGCTGTTAGCTTCTTTGTTCCATTTGGAGTGATATACCTAGAGAAACAGAGCAAGAAACACAACTAAAGCTAACCAAGTCAGGCTTATTAAACTCTTCGGGTTGATGAACATCTATTACAGCTCAAAGCAGATTGTTGTTGAAGTGATGTATGGGTACATCTGCATATAAAGGAGATGATAGGAATTCACAATGTGTTGTGCTGTTTTTTTCTCTATGCTTTTCTTGTACAGGAATAGGTTTAATCTAGAGCTATGCTGCCACCCACACTGTACCATGAGGCACAATATAAAAAAAACAACACATCTACATAAGACAGGAGCGCTGTATACAGTTAGCTGGTTGTTTACCTGGACAGGGCAGAACACAGGTCTCCTTCAGTATGATCAGTTTGTCTCTGTTGACAGCCAGTTCCAGACCCCCACACAGCTCCTCCTCCACCATGCTGCCCTCTCCCTCTCCGGAGCCGTCCGACACGAAGCACGACAGGTTCCGGTAGCGAAGTCCCGCTCCACATACCACCTCCTGGGGGAGACAGACACACACACAGAAGCATACACACACACACACACGCACGCACACGCACGCACACGCACACGCACGCACACGCACACACACACGGAAAAGTCAGATCATATCCTCTGTGTAGGTTAACTGAGTAAAAGAGTCAACGAGAGAATAAGACAGTGTGTGGTGTAGCCTACCTCCACTCTGCACTCAGACCAGGGGCTGTACTGCCACCTGTAACAGGGTCTGACAGGACAAGGTTTCCACTGCTCCAGCTGAGAGGGACAGGGGCGCCCGTCTCCCTGGGACCCCTGCACCACCACCCTGCTACGCCACATCCTCCCTGGAACACAAAAATGCAGTGACATCATTAATGTGAGACACTCACTGGACAATTAGTCTTGTACAGAAGTAGGATCTTAATTTGATCACCCTGTTGCAGGACAACTTTCCTGCAACGCAGTGTAGTGTATTCGAGGTTTAAAAGGCTCCTGAAGTTTGTAATTTTCACTTTGAAATTTCAGACTTCATTTTTCCCCTTATGAAAAAATCTATCAACACCTTCAAAAATGGCCATGAATTATAATCCAGATAATAATTCACATTTCCGGTTGGTGAGGATTATTTTCCCGCTGAAGCTAAACTGACTCAAGTGAAGATTCTACATCTGTAGTAGTTACAGTATCGCGTCTACCTAAAGACGTGTAGAAAGTCTGCAGACGTAGGGACTATTTCATTCAGAAAGGAAGCTTTGACTGTGATTTACATCAACATGTGACTGATGTCTGAATAGGGAGATGCATGAGCTCGGGCTACAAACCAAACGCAGCAGTGATCTCCGTCTAGACAAACGCAAGACAATGATGCGTTGCTCCCTCCTGTATTCTTTTCCTTTCTTTTGAATGGAGCAGTCTGCTAAAGTTCATCCTTTGTTTTAATGTCAGGTCATTCACCATTCAGTGCATTCAATTGGCAAAGAAATGTAATTACAGTATGGGCCTACAAACAGTTATTGTGTGTATTTATGTACATGTGTATTCGTGTGGACTCCTGTGCGTCTTTGCGTGTGTGTTACTACATTATTTATAGGTTGCTGTATTAGTCGTCCCTAACTACTTGACAAAGGCAGCTCTTGAAAAAGCCTGCTACACTGTTCTGTGCTCCAGCCATATTGATTACCTCTCTACTTCCACTCTTCCACTTGAGCAAAATGACTTTTCCTTTCTGTTCTGACAACTACTGCCTTCCTTTTATATAACACCAGTACAGCACCATATGAGGTGGTGAAGTCTCTTATGTGTAATGGATCTGCTGCGCTGCAGTTTGAGTATTTGTAAGCTTTCTTGATTCTAAAGGGCTTTGCAATGTGATGTATACAGTAGATATACTAAGAGTGCATCATCGCAGATGAAGTATAGGCATTAAGTGAGCTAACACACACACACACACACACACACACACACACACACACACACACACACACACACACACAGGGATTGTGATTTGCTGTAAAACACTGGTACTTCATGTACTGCAGACTCAATTTCCACCTCTCCCTCGCATTCATTCCTCTCTTTCCACTGCTCTCGTAGAAATCCATCTCCACTGCTTCCACGCCACATGCTCTTTCAAACCCCTTACCCTTTCTCCGTCTCTGTTTTGCAATTGGTCACACATAACAGCTCCTTTTCCAACACAGAGCCAGCAATCCTCTCCCTCAACCAAACAACAAAGAGCACCTGCTACCCTTATCAGACAGTAAAATACAGCATTCTCTCTCAGACATAATTCTACCTCACACCCTGTTCTAGCCAACAGGACATCCTCTATAGATCAGGTGAGGATCCCCATTGCACCTTTAGCCACTATTAAAACACTTATCTCTTGCCTGTGATTTAGCTGCAGGTGCTAGAGGCTACAGGCTGGCTGTTACTTCAAAGGGCTCCCCACAGAGCCGCTAGCAGACAGACATAATAGGACAGAATCAATTGTCTGATGCCGCACAACAAACAAACAACAAAGGACAGAGCAGTCACTTTACAGGGCGATGTATGAGGCAATCTCTCTCAGTTCAATGAGCAGTCTTTTTTTTTGGGGGGGGGGGGGGGTTCTCCCAACCCATTAAGAGTGTGATGTGATGTGTCTCAAATGGGCCGATGTAGTTTTTTTGGTGCAGACGGAGATCCCCGTGATCGTTGGTCATCTGACAGCGGAGAGGAGCTGTTGATCTAACATGGGTTGATAGCACAGCGAACGTAGGGAGATGTGCATTCTATTATGTAAGGAATTGGTTGAACGGAATAGAGTGAGATTGAAGACACTGTATGGCTGTGTTTTAATGCCGTTTGTCTGGTTTGCGATCTTTGTTTTTTTCCCCAAACCATGGCCGCCTGAGATATTCTGGGATTTCAGCTTGAATAGGATGTTTGTGGCAAACAAAGCATTCAATTGCAGAACATGCAAACGTTCCTTCTCTAACTCATGCACTGTATCTCATATTGAACCAATATTCACATAACCACCAAGATGAGTCTGGTTTGATGACCCTCAGGAGAAGTTAACCCATTTAAGTGTCCTTCACTTCTTCTTCTTCTTGATCATCTCAGACGTTCAGCTAGGAGCCGTTGACAGAATAAGGATATAGGAGGAGCATCAGGTCTTTGCCTTACCATCCAGCCCACACGTGTGCGAGCATTCCGACCAGGCCGACCAATCAGACAGCTGGCAGTTGACGGGACACTCCACCACACAGGAAATGTTCATCTGCCACTTCCTCTCCAGGCTCAGCTATGAAAGAGCGGGATCATTATCACTCAGTAACAGTATCAGTCACAACACCTATCATAGTGGGGTTTTGCAACAGACTGGTACAGCCAGCCCAGACCCATTACTTCTTACCTCTGTCTGACCCCTAGGTAAACAGCCTATAATTCCCAGGAGCTGCTGGTTCTGTTCTGGCACAAGATGGGCACCCGGCTTGTTTAAACCCTATTATCCCTGATTGAGCCGGACTGAAACTGGGCCATGGGTTCAATAGCAGTGAGGTTAGTTTTTCCACTACAGCCTGCAAGGGACAATTTCAGAGCGTCTGAATGGATTATGAATGAACTGAGTTGAATCTGATGGGGCAACAGCAATCCTCATGTGTAAACACTTCTAAATGTTTTATGGAGATGCTGTACATGCCTGTCATTTTATTTGCCTAGAATCACTTGTGGCTGATACTGATCCATATTATGTTACTGCTGCTCTGCTGAGCTAAATTAGTAATACTCCAAGGACACACAACTTCAAAATATTGACAGTACAGTTGGTTCAGTTACTCTGGAAACAGTCCAATTTCAATATCACTAGTATTGACTTTCATCATAGTGGACCTGAATGAGGGCAAGGGTTGTAATCAGGAGTTGAGGATAGAGCGTTTAAGAGGGTCTCACCTCCTTACAAAACTTGAGGTCGACAGACTTGCCGTCGCTGCGTACACAATCCAGCATCCGCGTCTTGATGCCATTCCCGCACACAGCATTGGCACTTAGCTGACATGTGCTCCAGTCTGAGGGGAAAAGGCAGATCAGTATGAAAGTCACACTCAAATTCAAGACAAACTCACAAACATACACTGAGTATACTAAACATTAGGAACACCTTCCTAATATTGAGTTGCACCACCTTTTTCCCTCAGAACAGCCTCAATTCGTCAGGGCATGGACTCTACAAGGTGTCGAAAGCGTTCCACAGGGATGCTGGCCCATGTCGACTCCAATGCTTCCCACAGTTGTGTCAAGTTGGCTGGATGTCCTTTGGGTGGTGGACCATTCTTGATACACACGGGAAACTGTTGAGCGTGAAAAACCTAGCAGCGTTGCAGTTGACACAAATCGGTGTGCCTGGCATCTGCTACCATATGCTGTTCAAAGGGACACATTTTTTTGTCTTGCCCATTCACCCTCTGAATGGCACACATACACAATCCATGTCTCAATTGTCTCAAGGCTTGATTATCCTTCTTTAACTTGTCTCCTCCCCTTCATCTACGTTGATTGAAGTGGATTTAACAAGTGGCATCAATAAGGAGTCATAGCTTTCACCTGAATTCATCTGGTCAGTCTATGTCATGGAAAGAACAGGTGTTCTAAAATGTTTTCTATACTCAGTGTACAGTAGGACCCGAACCAATAATTTATATATACACTAGATGGCTAATAGGTGGCGCTGATTTGAAGCCACCACACCACCATTTTACTACCCTGCCCACCGTTGTAAAAATAAGCTATAGAAATTCATTTGAATTCATTTCTACATTCGTTTTTACCAAATTGATTCTATTACAGACACCTTAATGCATACTTTGAAATTATATTATGTGAGCTAAACATACAAATAATAATAAAATAAATATGCAAAAACATTTTCCTTAAAGTACAATGTTTTGATAGTAAAGTGTTGCTGTCCCAACTACAATATTTAAATACTTACATCCATGTAATTTTGTCCTTGAAACATTTAATAGAAATACTGTAAAGAGTTCCCTTATATTCATACGGAGGACTCGTTCTTCTGGGGAGTACCAATATGTCCGACCGGTACCTTCAAAGCCTTTCATTGGCCAGTAAACAGCATCCATAATCTAGTGTTTATATACATCATTGCCCCAAACCAGACTTGAGATACACGTGCAAAGCTTCAATCATTAGGCAAAGGGTACATTTGATGTTAAAGCCTGTTTAAGGCAGTGCCAACCCCAAGCCCTTTTCTAAAGATAGGATATTTACTCAGTTGAGTTTGATGGCAGTTGATAAGTTTGGCAACAGATGCATAGAGAACACCTCTAACACTTGAACTCATTAACTGAACAGAGTCATAACCGCTTGTAACACCTGCTCTGCCGTGCTTTTGACAGCTGAACTAGGACACGTGACGGAGGAGCACGTAAAAAGATCAAGAGAAATGGCCACGCCTATTTCAAGAGAAGCGGTGGAATTGTCTCACTTGCATAAAAAGAAAGATACCTTAATAGAAAATGACTCAAGTAAAAGTAAAAAGTCACCCAGTAAAATACTACTTGAGTGAAAGTCTAAAAGTATTTGATTTTAAATATACTCAAGTATCAAAAGTAAATGTAATTGATGAAATATGAAAAGTAAAAGTATATTATATTAAGCAAACCAAATGGCACACTTTTCTTGTTTTTTTAAATATATGTATAGTAAGGGGCACACTCCAACACTCAGACGCCATTTACAAATAAAGTGTTTGTGTTTAGTGAGTCCGCCTGTCACGCCCTGATCTGTTTCACCTGTCCTTGTGGTTGTCTCCACCCCCTCCAGGTGTCGCTTATTTTCCGCTTATTTTTCTTGTATGTTCAAGACAACCAGTGTGGTTTTGCCTGTGCGCCTGCGTTTCTATCCTCTTTTACTAGTCCTCCCGGTTTTGACCTTTGCCTGTTTTTCTGGACTCCGTTCCCACCTGCCTGACCATTCTGCCTGCCCTGACCTCCAGCCTGCCTGCCATTCTGTACCTCTGGAACTCTGAACTGGTTTGGACTTTTTGCCTGTCCACGACCATTCTCTTGCCTACCCCTTTGGATTGTTAATAAACATCTTGGACTCTAACCATCTGCCTCCCGTGTCTGCATCTGGGTCTCGCTTTGTGCCCTTATACCGCCAGATCAGAGGCAGTACAGATGACCAGGGACGCTCTCTTGATAAGTGTGTGAATTGGACCATTTTCCTGTCCTGCTAAGCTTTCAAAATGTATGGAGTACTTTTGGTTGTCAGGGAAAATATATGGAGTAAAAAGTACATCATTTTCTTTACAAATGTAGTGAAGTAAAAGTAATCCAAAATATAAAAAGTAAAGTACAGATACTCAAACTTTACACCAAAACGTAGGTGCTTTACACCGCTGTTCAAGAGAGACATCAAGTTGTGTGTTGTGCCCTTTCACATCTCCCATCACTAATTTTTCAGACACCACCTTGACTTTGCAGTTCAACCTGTTTAATACAGACCCAAAATAAACGAGCCTCTGAAGTGAAGCATATCATTTGAATCCAGAGAAGTTGGAGTCCCAGAGCCCCCAGTCAAATAACCATGTGGCTCTAGTTAATGCCAGGAAGCCTGTCTACTGCTGAGGGGCCCGGGGATCATTCAAACGCCTGCAACACTCTGACAAAGATGAGTGGCTGTTTTTAAGCGGCTGTTTTGAGAGCTCAACTCCTGCTGCAAAGCTTTGTGGCACTCGGGGGAGTCGAAGAGGGAGATTGTGGAGAGAGAGAATGATTCAGACAAGCAGAGGCAAGATGGTTCCTGGCAACATGAAATAGAGCATTTCCAGTAATGATCTCTACTGGTATTTTATTTACATAGTTACTGTGTGGCCCTGAAAGGCCTGGGTGCCTCTGGGAGCGGAGCGCTACAGATTAGCAGTGAAGTGAGCAACAGACAGAGTGGAGAGGGAGAGAGAGCTACGATATTGAAGATAACACTACAAATCTCTGGAATCACAGAGGAGCCACCAAAAAAGACTGTGCAGTTTAATTGGAGCAAGTAGTTTTGGAGTAGCACTAGATAGAGTATGCTGCACCAAGAGTGTGCAATATTAATACGCTACCTTATAGTGTGTATATAGATTTTTTTTTTAAACTGTATTGGTTGGGTAAAGTTATTTCAGTATGAGTAAAAGTAGAACACTTATAGGCCCAGTGCAGTCAAAAACATGATTTTCCTGTGTTTTATATATATTTCCACCATATGAGGTTGGAATAATACTAGGAATTTGTGGAAATGATAATGCCCTTTTAGTGTAAGAGCTGTTTAAAAAGACCACCTGAAATTTCTGCTTGTTTTGGTGGGATGGAGTCACCACTTGGTTAATAAATTAATATACCAAGAATTTGCTCATGCTAAGAAGCTAGTTTTGTTTCTTTTTGACCATTTTGATTGAAAACAGTCACATTAAGGTACTTAATTGTTACCCAGAAATGATTTGATATTGAGGTAAAAACGGCTGCATTGGGCCTTTAAGTACCAGTGTAAGTAGATAACCACTAATGAGGGAACGTAGCTACTTATAGACAAACTAAATGGAAGATGTCAAAGTGAGATGTTCTGCGATTCATTCGTTTTTTTTTTTACCTGTGATGTTGTAGAAATAGTGAAAGCAGTTCAGGTTCAGACTACATGGCTCCTTCTCTGTGGTGTCCGGACATTGTCTCCCAGCTCCAGGTGACCGGATGGGGTAGGCTGTCCGTTTCCTGCTGTTGTTGTAACTGCATGGCTGAAAAGTAGGCACAATTTCACGTCAACAAGGAGGGGTTGAGCAAAAAGGTGGAGGGTCGTTCATTTTTCTTATAGCGTAAATGATATACAAATCCATATTGCAGCAAGTGATAAGAATTCTACGTAGACAGATCACTGAGCTGGAACTAAGCCCTTTTTCAATGGAGAGCCCTTGCCGCCGCGATGTCCATATTTATTGAACATAAAAGTCGATTCAACTGTGTGAATTTGCAGGCTTCTGGATTATTTCCCAGTTCTTTCTCCCAGTTCTTTGTCCTAAATAAAAGTGGATTAAAATTCCATGTTCTGATGTCATGCCATTCCCAATTCCCAGGGCTGCCAACTTTTCCACATCCTCTCTACTGGCATTCCTAGAATATGGGAATTCTTAGAAATTTTGTGGAAAAACGTTGAGGATGCTTCTCGAATAGATTTTCCATCCTAACATTCCTTCCATTCCATTTACACAGTGTGAGAGTGGAAAAAACACTGCCTCTGGAATATCTCCATCGCTGTAATGTTTTATTCGTCATGAATAAAACATGGAACAAGTCCCGCTGGTACCAGCACGACTCCATGTTGAGATTGGAATTGTGGGAAGTCAGCATGTCAAGCACTTAAAGAGAATGGGGTGTGATTAACAATGGCTGGTGCCCTTTCAGGAAAACAGCAGGTGACGTCAAAACAGTTCAATCGCTCTTTTACAACCAATGAAATGTGTCAGAGGGGGAGGAGTGGACAAAGGCAGTATCCCCTGTTACTGCGGTTAACTACTGGACTACTGGTAGCCTCACAAGTTCTCAACTGGCAGCTTCATTAAATAGTACCCGCAAAACACCAGTCTCAAAGTCAACAGTGAAGAGGCAATTCCGGGATGCTGGCCTTCTCAGGCCAGGCAAGGATATGCATATTCTTGGTACCATTTCAAAGGAAACACTTTGAAGTTTGTGGAAATGTGAAAGGAATGTAGGAGAATATAACACAATAGATCTGGTAAAAGATAATACAAAGAAAAAAACAACCGTTCTTTTGTATTTTTTTTGTACCATCATGTTTGAAATGCAAGAGAAAGGCCATAATGTATTATTCCAGCCCAGGTGCAATTTAGATGTTGGCCACTAGATGGCATCAGTGTTTGTGCAAAGTTTTAGACTGATCCAATGAACCATTGCATTTCTGGTCCAAATTTTGTATCAAGACTGTCTAAATGTGCGTAATTTGTTTATTAATAACTTTTCATGTTCAAAATTGTGCACTCTCCTCAAACAATTGTATGGTATTATTTCACTGTAATAGCTACTGTAAATTGGACAGTGCAGTTAGATTAACAAGAATTGAAGCTTTCTGCCCATATCAGATATGTCTATGTCCTGGGAAATGTTCTTGTTACTTACAACCTCATGCTAATCGCATTAGCCTATGTTAGCTCAACCGTCCCGTGGAAGGGACACCGATCCCGAAGAAGTTCAGAACAACAGTTTTCAGCTGTGCTAACATAATTGCAAAATACTTTTCTAACGATCAATTAGCCTTTTAAAATGATAAACTTGGATTAGCTAACACAACGTGTCATTAGAACACAGGAGTGATGGTTGCTGATAATGGGCCTCTGTATGCCTATGTAGATATTCCATAATATTCCAGCTACAATAGTCATTAACAACATTAACAATGTCTACACTGTATTTCTGATCAATTTGACGTTATTTTAATGGACAAAAAATGTGCTTTTCTTTCAAAAACAAGGACGCTTCTAAGTGACACCCAACTTTTGAACGGTAGTGTAGTATTTATTTTTTATTATTTTTCTGCTTCTGTGGAGGAAGAAATATCATACTGTGAAAGATTCACAATCCATTTATACTAAGACAAACTCCTTATGTTAGGTTCCAGTCTCTTTCAAAAAGTGAGACATGGGTTTCACAGTTTCAATCCCAGGACTTCATATCACAGAATCAGTGGGTGAATAAAAACAAAACTATCCTACAGATCCAGGGTCAGTTCTTACCACAGACGTGTACTAGTGGTTCTTAGCAGGCTGCAGCAACTCCAGAGAGGCCAACAATTTTGTACAGATCCAGGATACCTCTTACCACAGCCATCACATACACACCATACATACATGAATAAAGATGACTGGTCTCAGACCAGTTATTCTTACCAGGCTGCAGCGGTTCCAGCTGCTCCAGTCAGAGAGGACACAGTCCTCGGGGCAGGGCAGCCGGCTTCCCCGCGTCCCCAAGGGCATGTCCTCCGGGTCACACAGGTAGTCCTCCACAGACTCAGATGGACCGTCAATAGTGTTCAGCATACACCTACGGGATTGGCCCAGAGATGTGTTCATATGACCTTACACACTCAAAACATTTTCCATTAAAATCAACTGTCA